>NW_028250213.1:0-66531 GCF_964263255.1 Lissotriton vulgaris
TTTGACTCCAAACGACTGTTGGATGTGAATTATGACTTTTTCAAATAAAATAAGTGTGTTCAAAGTCATTTATGTGCCTGAAATTGGTCAAAATTGAAGCTTTTGAGTAAGCAAAACTCTGTAAAAATGGCAATTTTGGTCACTCCGAGGGGTTAAAAAGTGGTTATTCAACATGAGGCACGATCAATTTGACATTTTGAATCATTTTTGGTACAGTCGAAAAATTCATTTTCTGATGAAAAACGATGACTCCGGACCTGTCGAACGTCCCCAAAATGGTCCATATCGATGAAATTTTAACATTTAATCTTTTGACTCCAAACAACTGTTGGATATGAATTAAGTCTTTTTCAACTAAAATAAGTGTGTTTAAAGTCATTTATGTGCCTGAAATTGGTCAAAATTGAAGCTTTTGTGTAAGCAAAACTCTGTAAAAATGGCAATTTTGGTCACTCTGATGGGTTAAAAAGTGTGTATTCAACATGAGGCACGATCTATTTGACATTTTGAATCATTTTTGGTATAGTCCGAAAAACTCATTTTCTGATGAAAAACGATGACTCCGGACCTGTCGAACGTACCCAAAATGGTCCATATCGATGAAATTTTAACATTTAATCTTTTGACTCCAAACAACTGTTGGATGTGAATTAAGTCTTTTTCAACTAAAATAAGTGTGTTTAAAGTCATTTATGTGCCTGAAATTGGTCAAAATTGAAGCTTTTGTGGAAGCAAAACTCTGTAAAAATGGCAATTTTGGTCACTCTGAGGGGTTAAAAAGTGGTTATTCAACCTGAGGCACCATCACTTTGACATTTTGAATCATTTTTGGTACAGTCGAAAAATTCATTTTCTGATGAAAAACGATGACTCCGGACCTGTCGAACGTCCCCAAAATGGTCCATATCGATGAAATTTTAACATTTAATCTTTTGACTCCAAACAACTGTTGGATGTGAATTAAGTCTTTTTCAACTAAAATAAGTGTGTTTAAAGTCATTTATGTGCCTGAAATTGGTCAAAATTGAAGCTTTTGTGTAAGCAAAACTCTGTAAAAATGGCAATTTTGGTCACTCTGATGGGTTAAAAAGTGTGTATTCAACATGAGGCACGATCTATTTGACATTTTGAATCATTTTTGGTATAGTCCGAAAAATTCATTTTCTGATGAAAAACGATGACTCCGGACCTGTCGAACGTACCCAAAATGGTCCATATCGATGAAATTTTAACATTTAATCTTTTGACTCCAAACAACTGTTGGATGTGAATTAAGTCTTTTTCAACTAAAATAAGTGTGTTTAAAGTCATTTATGTGCCTGAAATTGGTCAAAATTGAAGCTTTTGTGTAAGCAAAACTCTGTAAAAATGGCAATTTTGGTCACTCTGAGGGGTTAAAAAGTGGTTATTCAACATGAGGCACGATCCATTTGACATTTTGAATCATTTTTGGTATAGTCCGAAAAATTCATTTTCTGATGAAAAACGATGACTCCGGACCTGTCGAACGTCCCCAAAATGGTCCATATCGATGAAATTTTAACATTTAATCTTTTGACTCCAAACGACTGTTGGATGTGAATTATGACTTTTTGAACTAAAATAAGTGTGTTTAAAGTCATTTATGTGCCTGAAATTGGTCAAAATTGAAGCTTTTGTGTAAGCAAAACTGTAAAAATGGCAATTTTGGTCACTCTGAGGGGTTAAAAAGTGGTTATTCAACCTGAGGCACCATCACTTTGACATTTTGAATCATTTTTGGTACAGTCCAAAAAATTTATTTTCTGATGAAAAACGATGACTCCGGACCTGTCGAATGTCCCCAAAATGGTCCATATCGATGAAATTTTAACATTTAATCTTTTGACTCCAAACAACTGTTGGATGTGAATTAAGTCTTTTTCAACTAAAATAAGTGTGTTTAAAGTCATTTATGTGCCTGAAATTGGTCAAAATTGAAGCTTTTGTGTAAGCAAAACTCTGTAAAAATGGCAATTTTGGTCACTCTGAGGGGTTAAAAAGTGGTTATTCAACCTGAGGCACCATCACTTTGACATTTTGAATCATTTTTGGTACAGTCGAAAAATTCATTTTCTGATGAAAAACGATGACTCCGGACCTGTCGAACGTCCCCAAAATGGTCCATATCGATGAAATTTTAACATTTAATCTTTTGACTCCAAACAACTGTTGGATGTGAATTAAGTCTTTTTCAACTAAAATAAGTGTGTTTAAAGTCATTTATGTGCCTGAAATTGGTCAAAATTGAAGCTTTTGTGTAAGCAAAACTCTGTAAAAATGGCAATTTTGGTCACTCTGATGGGTTAAAAAGTGTGTATTCAACATGAGGCACGATCTATTTGACATTTTGAATCATTTTTGGTATAGTCCGAAAAATTCATTTTCTGATGAAAAACGATGACTCCGGACCTGTCGAACGTACCCAAAATGGTCCATATCGATGACATTTTAACATTTAATCTTTTGACTCCAAACAACTGTTGGATGTGAATTAAGTCTTTTTCAACTAAAATAAGTGTGTTTAAAGTCATTTATGTGCCTGAAATTGGTCAAAATTGAAGCTTTTGTGTAAGCAAAACTCTGTAAAAATGGCAATTTTGGTCACTCTGAGGGGTTAAAAAGTGGTTATTCAACATGAGGCACGATCCATTTGACATTTTGAATCATTTTTGGTATAGTCCGAAAAATTCATTTTCTGATGAAAAACGATGACTCCGGACCTGTCGAACGTACCGAAAATGGTCCATATCGATGAAATTTTAACATTTAATCTTTTGACTCCAAACGACTGTTGGATGTGAATTAAGTCTTTTTCAACTAAAATAAGTGTGTTTATAGTCATTTATGTGCCTGAAATTGGTCAAAATTGAAGCTTTTGTGTAAGCAAAACTCTGTAAAAATGGCAATTTTGGTCACTCTGAGGGGTTAAAAAGTGGTTATATAACATGAGGCACGATCTATTTGACATTTTGAATCATTTTTGGTATAGTCCGAAAAATTCATTTTCTGATGAAAAACGATGACTCCGGACCTGTCGAACGTTCCCAAAATGGTCCATATCGATGAAATTTTAGCATTTAATCTTTTGACTCCAAACAAATGTTGGATGTGAATTAAGTCTTTTTCAACTAAAATAAGTGTGTTTAAAGTCATTTATGTGCCTGAAATTGGTCAAAATTGAAGCTTTTGTGTAAGCAAAACTCTGTAAAAATGGCAATTTTGGTCACTCTGATGGGTTAAAAAGTGTGTATTCAACATGAGGCACGATCTATTTGACATTTTGAATCATTTTTGGTATAGTCTGAAAAATTCATTTTCTGATGAAAAACGATGACTCCGGACCTGTCGAACGTACCCAAAATGGTCCATATCGATGAAATTTTAACATTTAATCTTTTGACTCCAAACAACTGTTGGATGTGAATTAAGTCTTTTTCAACTAAAATAAGTGTGTTTAAAGTCATTTATGTGCCTGAAATTGGTCAAAATTGAAGCTTTTGTGTAAGCAAAACTCTGTAAAAATGGCAATTTTGGTCACTCTGAGGGGTTAAAAAGTGGTTATTCAACATGAGGCACGATCCATTTGACATTTTGAATCATTTTTGGTATAGTCCGAAAAATTCATTTTCTGATGAAAAACGATGACTCCGGACCTGTCGAACGTCCCCAAAATGGTCCATATCGATGAAATTTTAACATTTAATCTTTTGACTCCAAACGACTGTTGGATGTGAATTATGACTTTTTCAACTAAAATAAGTGTGTTTAAAGTCATTTATGTGCCTGAAATTGGTCAAAATTGAAGCTTTTGTGTAAGCAAAACTCTGTAAAAATGGCAATTTTGGTCACTCTGAGGGGTTAAAAAGTGGTTATTCAACATGAGGCACCATCGCTTTGACATTTTGAATCATTTTTGGTATAGTCCAAAAAATTCATATTCTGATGAAAAACGATGACTCCGGACCTGTCGAACGTCCCCAAAATGGTCCATATCGATGAAATTTTAACATTTAATCTTTTGACTCCAAACGACTGTTGGATGTGAATTATGACTTTTTCAACTAAAATAGGTGTGTTTAAAGTCATTTATGTGCCTGAAATTGGTCAAAATTGAAGCTTTTGTGTAAGCAAAACTCTGTAAAAATGGCAATTTCGGTCACTCTGAGGGGTTAAAAAGTGGTTATTCAACATGAGGCACGATCAATTTGACATTTTGAATCATTTTTGGTATAGTCCGAAAAATTCATTTTCTGATGAAAAACGATGACTCCGGACCTGTCGAACGTCCCCAAAATGGTCCATATCGATGAAATTTTAACATTTAATCTTTTGACTCCAAACGACTGTTGGATGTGAATTATGACTTTTTCAACTAAAATAAGTGTGTTTAAAGTCATTTATGTGCCTGAAATTGGTCAAAATTGAAGCTTTTGTGTAAGCAAAACTCTGTAAAAATGGCAATTTTGGTCACTCTGATGGGTTAAAAAGTGGGTATTCAACATGAGGCACGATCTATTTGACATTTTGAATCATTTTTGGTATAGTCCGAAAAATTCATTTTCTGATGAAAAACGATGACTCCGGACCTGTCGAACGTACCCAAAATGGTCCATATCGATGAAATTTTAACATTTAATCTTTTGACTCCAAACAACTGTTGGATGTGAATTAAGTCTTTTTCAACTAAAATAAGTGTGTTTAAAGTCATTTATGTGCCTGAAATGGGTCAAAATTGAAGCTTTTGTGTAAGCAAAACTCTGTAAAAATGGCAATTTTGGTCACTCTGAGGGGTTAAAAAGTGGTTATTCAACATGAGGCACGATCCATTTGACATTTTGAATCATTTTTGGTATAGTCCAAAAAATTCATTTTCTGATGAAAAACGATGACTCCGGACCTGTCGAACGTCCCCAAAATGGTCCATATCGATGACATTTTAACATTTAATCTTTTGACTCCAAACGACTGTTGGATGTGAATTATGACTTTTTCAACTAAAATAAGTGTGTTTAAAGTCATTTATGTGCCTGAAATTGGTCAAAATTGAAGCTTTTGTGTAAGCAAAACTCTGTAAAAATGGCAATTTTGGTCACTCTGAGGGGTTAAAAATTGGTTATTCAACATGAGGCACGATCCATTTGACATTATGAATCATTTTTGGTAGAGTCCGAAAAATTAATTTTTGGATGAAAAACGATGACTCCGGACCTGTCGAACATCCCCAAAATGGTCCATATCGATGAAATTTTAACATTTAATCTTTAGACTCCAAACGACTGTTCGATGTGAATTAAGTCTTTTTCAACTAAAATAAGTGTGTTTAAAGTAATTTATGTGCCTGAAATTGGTCAAAATTGAAGCTTTTGTGTAAGCAAAACTCTGTAAAAATGGCAATTTTGGTCACTCTGAGGGGTTAAAAAGTGGTTATTCAACATGAGGCACGATCCATTTGACATTTTGAATCATTTTTGGTATAGTCCAAAAAATTCATTTTCTGATGAAAAACGATGACTCTGGACCTGTCGAACGTACCCAAAATGGTCCATATCGATGACATTTTAACATTTAATCTTTTGACTCCAAACAACTGTTGGATGTGAATTAAGTCTTTTTCAACTAAAATAAGTGTGTTTAAAGTCATTTATGTGCCTGAAATTGGTCAAAATTGAAGCTTTTGTGTAAGCAAAACTCTGTAAAAATGGCAATTTTGGTCACTCTGAGGGGTTAAAAAGTGGTTATTCAACATGAGGCAAGATCCATTTGACATTTTGAATCATTTTTGGTACAGTCCGAAAAATAAATTTTTTGATGAAAAACGATGACTCCGGACCTGTCGAACATCCCCAAATTGGTCCATATCGATGAAATTTTAACATTTAATCTTTTGACTCCAAACGACTGTTGGATGTGAATTATGACTTTTTCAAATAAAATAAGTGTGTTCAAAGTCATTTATGTGCCTGAAATTGGTCAAAATTGAAGCTTTTGAGTAAGCAAAACTCTGTAAAAATGGCAATTTTGGTCACTCCGAGGGGTTAAAAAGTGGTTATTCAACATGAGGCACGATCAATTTGACATTTTGAATCATTTTTGGTACAGTTGAAAAATTCATTTTCTGATGAAAAACGATGACTCCGGACCTGTCGAACGTCCCCAAAATGGTCCATATCGATGAAATTTTAACATTTAATCTTTTGACTCCAAACAACTGTTGGATGTGAATTAAGTCTTTTTCAACTAAAATAAGTGTGTTTAAAGTCATTTATGTGCCTGAAATTGGTCAAAATTGAAGCTTTTGTGTAAGCAAAACTCTGTAAAAATGGCAATTTTGGTCACTCTGATGGGTTAAAAAGTGTGTATTCAACATGAGGCACGATCTATTTGACATTTTGAATCATTTTTGGTATAGTCCGAAAAACTCATTTTCTGATGAAAAACGATGACTCCGGACCTGTCGAACGTACCCAAAATGGTCCATATCGATGAAATTTTAACATTTAATCTTTTGACTCCAAACAACTGTTGGATGTGAATTAAGTCTTTTTCAACTAAAATAAGTGTGTTTAAAGTCATTTATGTGCCTGAAATTGGTCAAAATTGAAGCTTTTGTGTAAGCAAAACTCTGTAAAAATGGCAATTTTGGTCACTCTGAGGGGTTAAAAAGTGGTTATTCAACATGAGGCACGATCCATTTGACATTTTGAATCATTTTTGGTATAGTCCGAAAAATTCATTTTCTGATGAAAAACGATGACTCCGGACCTTTCGAACGTCCCCAAAATGGTCCATATCGATGAAATTTTAACATTTAATCTTTTGACTCCAAACGACTGTTGGATGTGAATTAAGTCTTTTTCAACTAAAATAAGTGTGTTTAAAGTAATTTATGTGCCTGAAATTGGTCAAAATTGAAGCTTTTGTGGAAGCAAAACTCTGTAAAAATGGCAATTTTGGTCACTCTGAGGGGTTAAAAAGTGGTTATTCAACCTGAGGCACCATCACTTTGACATTTTGAATCATTTTTGGTACAGTCGAAAAATTCATTTTCTGATGAAAAACGATGACTCCGGACCTGTCGAACGTCCCCAAAATGGTCCATATCGATGAAATTTTAACATTTAATCTTTTGACTCCAAACAACTGTTGGATGTGAATTAAGTCTTTTTCAACTAAAATAAGTGTGTTTAAAGTCATTTATGTGCCTGAAATTGGTCAAAATTGAAGCTTTTGTGTAAGCAAAACTCTGTAAAAATGGCAATTTTGGTCACTCTGATGGGTTAAAAAGTGTGTATTCAACATGAGGCACGATCTATTTGACATTTTGAATCATTTTTGGTATAGTCCGAAAAATTCATTTTCTGATGAAAAACGATGACTCCGGACCTGTCGAACGTACCCAAAATGGTCCATATCGATGAAATTTTAACATTTAATCTTTTGACTCCAAACAACTGTTGGATGTGAATTAAGTCTTTTTCAACTAAAATAAGTGTGTTTAAAGTCATTTATGTGCCTGAAATTGGTCAAAATTGAAGCTTTTGTGTAAGCAAAACTCTGTAAAAATGGCAATTTTGGTCACTCTGAGGGGTTAAAAAGTGGTTATTCAACATGAGGCACGATCCATTTGACATTTTGAATCATTTTTGCTATAGTCCGAAAAATTCATTTTCTGATGAAAAACGATGACTCCGGACCTGTCGAACGTCCCCAAAATGGTCCATATCGATGAAATTTTAACATTTAATCTTTTGACTCCAAACGACTGTTGGATGTGAATTATGACTTTTTGAACTAAAATAAGTGTGTTTAAAGTCATTTATGTGCCTGAAATTGGTCAAAATTGAAGCTTTTGTGTAAGCAAAACTCTGTAAAAATGGCAATTTTGGTCACTCTGAGGGGTTAAAAAGTGGTTATTCAACCTGAGGCACCATCACTTTGACATTTTGAATCATTTTTGGTACAGTCCAAAAAATTTATTTTCTGATGAAAAACGATGACTCCGGACCTGTCGAATGTCCCCAAAATGGTCCATATCGATGAAATTTTAACATTTAATCTTTTGACTCCAAACAACTGTTGGATGTGAATTAAGTCTTTTTCAACTAAAATTAGTGTGTTTAAAGTCATTTATGTGCCTGAAATTGGTCAAAATTGAAGCTTTTGTGTAAGCAAAACTCTGTAAAAATGGCAATTTTGGTCACTCTGAGGGGTTAAAAAGTGGTTATTCAACCTGAGGCACCATCACTTTGACATTTTGAATCATTTTTGGTACAGTCGAAAAATTCATTTTCTGATGAAAAACGATGACTCCGGACCTGTCGAACGTCCCCAAAATGGTCCATATCGATGAAATTTTAACATTTAATCTTTTGACTCCAAACAACTGTTGGATGTGAATTAAGTCTTTTTCAACTAAAATAAGTGTGTTTAAAGTCATTTATGTGCCTGAAATTGGTCAAAATTGAAGCTTTTGTGTAAGCAAAACTCTGTAAAAATGGCAATTTTGGTCACTCTGATGGGTTAAAAAGTGTGTATTCAACATGAGGCACGATCTATTTGACATTTTGAATCATTTTTGGTATAGTCCGAAAAATTCATTTTCTGATGAAAAACGATGACTCCGGACCTGTCGAACGTACCCAAAATGGTCCATATCGATGACATTTTAACATTTAATCTTTTGACTCCAAACAACTGTTGGATGTGAATTAAGTCTTTTTCAACTAAAATAAGTGTGTTTAAAGTCATTTATGTGCCTGAAATTGGTCAAAATTGAAGCTTTTGTGTAAGCAAAACTCTGTAAAAATGGCAATTTTGGTCACTCTGAGGGGTTAAAAAGTGGTTATTCAACATGAGGCACGATCCATTTGACATTTTGAATCATTTTTGGTATAGTCCGAAAAATTCATTTTCTGATGAAAAACGATGACTCCGGACCTGTCGAACGTACCCAAAATGGTCCATATCGATGAAATTTTAACATTTAATCTTTTGACTCCAAACGACTGTTGGATGTGAATTAAGTCTTTTTCAACTAAAATAAGTGTGTTTATAGTCATTTATGTGCCTGAAATTGGTCAAAATTGAAGCTTTTGTGTAAGCAAAACTCTGTAAAAATGGCAATTTTGGTCACTCTGAGGGGTTAAAAAGTGGTTATATAACATGAGGCACGATCTATTTGACATTTTGAATCATTTTTGGTATAGTCCGAAAAATTCATTTTCTGATGAAAAACGATGACTCCGGACCTGTCGAACGTTCCCAAAATGGTCCATATCGATGAAATTTTAGCATTTAATCTTTTGACTCCAAACAAATGTTGGATGTGAATTAAGTCTTTTTCAACTAAAATAAGTGTGTTTAAAGTCATTTATGTGCCTGAAATTGGTCAAAATTGAAGCTTTTGTGTAAGCAAAACTCTGTAAAAATGGCAATTTTGGTCACTCTGATGGGTTAAAAAGTGTGTATTCAACATGAGGCACGATCTATTTGACATTTTGAATCATTTTTGGTATAGTCTGAAAAATTCATTTTCTGATGAAAAACGATGACTCCGGACCTGTCGAACGTACCCAAAATGGTCCATATCGATGAAATTTTAACATTTAATCTTTTGACTCCAAACAACTGTTGGATGTGAATTAAGTCTTTTTCAACTAAAATAAGTGTGTTTAAAGTCATTTATGTGCCTGAAATTGGTCAAAATTGAAGCTTTTGTGTAAGCAAAACTCTGTAAAAATGGCAATTTTGGTCACTCTGAGGGGTTAAAAAGTGGTTATTCAACATGAGGCACGATCCATTTGACATTTTGAATCATTTTTGGTATAGTCCGAAAAATTCATTTTCTGATGAAAAACGATGACTCCGGACCTGTCGAACGTCCCCAAAATGGTCCATATCGATGAAATTTTAACATTTAATCTTTTGACTCCAAACGACTGTTGGATGTGAATTATGACTTTTTCAACTAAAATAATTGTGTTTAAAGTCATTTATGTGCCTGAAATTGGTCAAAATTGAAGCTTTTGTGTAAGCAAAACTCTGTAAAAATGGCAATTTTGGTCACTCTGAGGGGTTAAAAAGTGGTTATTCAACATGAGGCACCATCGCTTTGACATTTTGAATCATTTTTGGTATAGTCCAAAAAATTCATATTCTGATGAAAAACGATGACTCCGGACCTGTCGAACGTCCCCAAAATGGTCCATATCGATGAAATTTTAACATTTAATCTTTTGACTCCAAACGACTGTTGGATGTGAATTATGACTTTTTCAACTAAAATAGGTGTGTTTAAAGTCATTTATGTGCCTGAAATTGGTCAAAATTGAAGCTTTTGTGTAAGCAAAACTCTGTAAAAATGGCAATTTTGGTCACTCTGAGGGGTTAAAAAGTGGTTATTCAACATGAGGCACGATCAATTTGACATTTTGAATCATTTTTGGTATAGTCCGAAAAATTCATTTTCTGATGAAAAACGATGACTCCGGACCTGTCGAACGTCCCCAAAATGGTCCATATCGATGAAATTTTAACATTTAATCTTTTGACTCCAAACGACTGTTGGATGTGAATTAAGTCTTTTTCAACTAAAATAAGTGTGTTTATAGTCATTTATGTGCCTGAAATTGGTCAAAATTGAAGCTTTTGTGTAAGCAAAACTCTGTAAAAATGGCAATTTTGGTCACTCTGAGGGGTTAAAAAGTGGTTATATAACATGAGGCACAATCTATTTGACATTTTGAATCATTTTTGGTATAGTCCGAAAAATTCATTTTCTGATGAAAAACAATGACTCCGGACCTGTCGAACGTCCCCAAAATGGTCCATATCGATGAAATTTTAACATTTAATCTTTTGACTCCAAACGACTGTTGGATGTGAATTAAGTCTTTTTCAACTAAAATAAGTGTGTTTATAGTCATTTATGTGCCTGAAATTGGTCAAAATTGAAGCTTTTGTGTAAGCAAAACTCTGTAAAAATGGCAATTTTGGTCACTCTGAGGGGTTAAAAAGTGGTTATTCAACATGAGGCACGATCCATTTGACATTTTGAATCATTTTTGGTATAGTCCGAAAAATTCATTTTCTGATGAAAAACGATGACTCCGGACCTGTCGAACGTCCCCAAAATGGTCCATATCGATGAAATTTTAACATTTAATCTTTTGACTCCAAACGACTGTTGGATGTGAATTATGACTTTTTCAACTAAAATAAGTGTGTTTAAAGTCATTTATGTGCCTGAAATTGGTCAAAATTGAAGCTTTTGTGTAAGCAAAACTCTGTAAAAATGGCAATTTTGGTCACTCTGAGGGGTTAAAAAGTGGTTATTCAACATGAGGCACCATCGCTTTGACATTTTGAATCATTTTTGGTATAGTCCAAAAAATTCATATTCTGATGAAAAACGATGACTCCGGACCTGTCGAACGTCCCCAAAATGGTCCATATCGATGAAATTTTAACATTTAATCTTTTGACTCCAAACGACTGTTGGATGTGAATTATGACTTTTTCAACTAAAATAGGTGTGTTTAAAGTCATTTATGTGCCTGAAATTGGTCAAAATTGAAGCTTTTGTGTAAGCAAAACTCTGTAAAAATGGCAATTTTGGTCACTCTGAGGGGTTAAAAAGTGGTTATTCAACATGAGGCACGATCAATTTGACATTTTGAATCATTTTTGGTATAGTCCGAAAAATTCATTTTCTGATGAAAAACGATGACTCCGGACCTGTCGAACGTCCCCAAAATGGTCCATATCGATGAAATTTTAACATTTAATCTTTTGACTCCAAACGACTGTTGGATGTGAATTAAGTCTTTTTCAACTAAAATAAGTGTGTTTATAGTCATTTATGTGCCTGAAATTGGTCAAAATTGAAGCTTTTGTGTAAGCAAAACTCTGTAAAAATGGCAATTTTGGTCACTCTGAGGGGTTAAAAAGTGGTTATATAACATGAGGCACAATCTATTTGACATTTTGAATCATTTTTGGTATAGTCCGAAAAATTCATTTTCTGATGAAAAACAATGACTCCGGACCTGTCGAACGTCCCCAAAATGGTCCATATCGATGAAATTTTAACATTTAATCTTTTGACTCCAAACGACTGTTGGATGTGAATTAAGTCTTTTTCAACTAAAATAAGTGTGTTTAAAGTAATTTATGTGCCTGAAATTGGTCAAAATTGAAGCTTTTGTGGAAGCAAAACTCTGTAAAAATGGCAATTTTGGTCACTCTGAGGGGTTAAAAAGTGGTTATTCAACCTGAGGCACCATCACTTTGACATTTTGAATCATTTTTGGTACAGTCGAAAAATTCATTTTCTGATGAAAAACGATGACTCCGGACCTGTCAAACGTCGCCAAAATGGTCCATATCGATGAAATTTTAACATTTAATCTTTTGACTCCAAACAACTGTTGGATGTGAATTAAGTCTTTTTCAACTAAAATAAGTGTGTTTAAAGTCATTTATGTGCCTGAAATTGGTCAAAATTGAAGCTTTTGTGTAAGCAAAACTCTGTAAAAATGGCAATTTTGGTCACTCTGATGGGTTAAAAAGTGTGTATTCAACATGAGGCACGATCTATTTGACATTTTGAATCATTTTTGGTATAGTCCGAAAAATTCATTTTCTGATGAAAAACGATGACTCCGGACCTGTCGAACGTACCCAAAATGGTCCATATCGATGAAATTTTAACATTTAATCTTTTGACTCCAAACAACTGTTGGATGTGAATTAAGTCTTTTTCAACTAAAATAAGTGTGTTTAAAGTCATTTATGTGCCTGAAATTGGTCAAAATTGAAGCTTTTGTGTAAGCAAAACTCTGTAAAAATGGCAATTTTGGTCACTCTGAGGGGTTAAAAAGTGGTTATTCAACATGAGGCACGATCCATTTGACATTTTGAATCATTTTTGGTATAGTCCGAAAAATTCATTTTCTGATGAAAAACGATGACTCCGGGCCTGTCGAACGTCCCCAAAATGGTCCATATCGATGAAATTTTAACATTTAATCTTTTGACTCCAAACGACTGTTGGATGTGAATTATGACTTTTTCAACTAAAATAAGTGTGTTTAAAGTCATTTATGTGCCTGAAATTGGTCAAAATTGAAGCTTTTGTGTAAGCAGAACTCTGTAAAAATGGCAATTTTGGTCACTCTGAGGGGTTAAAAAGTGGTTATTCAACCTGAGGCACCATCACTTTGACATTTTGAATCATTTTTGGTACAGTCCGAAAAATTTATTTTCTGATGAAAAACGATGACTCCGGACCTGTCGAATGTCCCCAAAATGGTCCATATCGATGACATTTTAACATTTAATCTTTTGACTCCAAACAACTGTTGGATGTGAATTAAGTCTTTTTCAACTAAAATAAGTGTGTTTAAAGTCATTTATGTGCCTGAAATTGGTCAAAATTGAAACTTTTGAGTAGCAAAACTCTGTAAAAATGGAAATTTTGGTCTCTCTGAGGGGTTAAAAAGTGGTTATTCAACATGAGGCACCATCACTTTGACATTTTGAATCATTTTTGGTATAGTCCAAAAAATTCATATTCTGATGAAAAACGATGACTCCGGACCTGTCGAACGTCCCCAAAATGGTCCATATCGATGAAATTTTAACATTTAATCTTTTGACTCCAAACGACTGTTGGATGTGAATTATGACTTTTTCAACTAAAATAGGTGTGTTTAAAGTCATTTATGTGCCTGAAATTGGTCAAAATTTAAGCTTTTGTGTAAGCAAAACTCTGTAAAAATGGCAATTTTGGTCACTCTGAGGGGTTAAAAAGTGGTTATTCAACATGAGGCACGATCAATTTGACATTTTGAATCATTTTTGGTATAGTCCGAAAAATTCATTTTCTGATGAAAAACGATTACTCCGGACCTGTCGAACGTACCCAAAATGGTCCATATCGATGAAATTTTAACATTTAATCTTTTGACTCCAAACAACTGTTGGATGTGAATTAAGTCTTTTTCAACTAAAATAAGTGTGTTTAAAGTCATTTATGTGCCTGAAATTGGTCAAAATTGAAGCTTTTGTGTAAGCAAAACTCTGTAAAAATGGCAATTTTGGTCACTCTGATGGGTTAAAAAGTGGGTATTCGACATGAGGCACGATCTATTTGACATTTTGAATCATTTTTGGTATAGTCCGAAAAATTCATTTTCTGATGAAAAACGATTACTCCGGACCTGTCGAACGTACCCAAAATGGTCCATATCGATGAAATTTTAACATTTAATCTTTTGACTCCAAACAACTGTTGGATGTGAATTAAGTCTTTTTCAACTAAAATAAGTGTGTTTAAAGTCATTTATGTGCCTGAAATTGGTCAAAATTGAAGCTTTTGTGTAAGCAAAACTCTGTAAAAATGGCAATTTTGGTCACTCTGAGGGGTTAAAAGTGGTTATTCAACATGAGGCACGATCCATTTGACATTTTGAATCATTTTTGGTATAGTCCAAAAAATTCATTTTCTGATGAAAAACGATGACTCCGGACCTGTCGAACGTCCCCAAAATGGTCCATATCGATGACATTTTAACATTTAATCTTTTGACTCCAATCGACTGTTGGATGTGAATTATGACTTTTTCAACTAAAATAAGTGTGTTTAAAGTCATTTATGTGCCTGAAATTGGTCAAAATTGAAGCTTTTGTGTAAGCAAAACTGTAAAAATGGCAATTTTGGTCACTCTGAGGGGTTAAAAAGTGGTTATTCAACATGAGGCACGATCCATTTGACATTATGAATCATTTTTGGTATAGTCCAAAAAATTCATTTTCTGATGAAAAACGATGACTCTGGATCTGTCGAACGTACCCAAAATGGTCCATATCGATGAAATTTTAACATTTAATCTTTTGACTCCAAACAACTGTTGGATGTGAATTAAGTCTTTTTCAACTAAAATAAGTGTGTTTAAAGTCATTTATGTGCCTGAAATTGGTCAAAATTGAAGCTTTTGTGTAAGCAAAACTCTGTAAAAATGGCAATTTTGGTCACTCTGAGGGGTTAAAAAGTGGTTATTCAACATGAGGCAAGATCCATTTGACATTTTGAATCATTTTTGGTACAGTCCGAAAAATAAATTTTTTGATGAAAAACGATGACTCCGGACCTGTCGAACATCCCCAAATTGGTCCATATCGATGAAATTTTAACATTTAATCTTTTGACTCCAAACGACTGTTGGATGTGAATTATCACTTTTTCAAATAAAATAAGTGTGTTCAAAGTCATTTATGTGCCTGAAATTGGTCAAAATTGAAGCTTTTGTGTAAGCAAAACTCTGTAAAAATGGCAATTTTGGTCACTCTGAGGGGTTAAAAAGTGGTTATTCAACATGAGGCACGATCAATTTGACATTTTGAATCATTTTTGGTATAGTCCGAAAAATTCATTTTCTGATGAAAAACGATGACTCCGGACCTGTCGAACGTCCCCAAAATGGTCCATATCGATGAAATTTTAACATTTAATCTTTTGACTCCAAACGACTGTTGGATGTGAATTAAGTCTTTTTCAACTAAAATAAGTGTGTTTATAGTCATTTATGTGCCTGAAATTGGTCAAAATTGAAGCTTTTGTGTAAGCAAAACTCTGTAAAAATGGCAATTTTGGTCACTCTGAGGGGTTAAAAAGTGGTTATATAACATGAGGCACAATCTATTTGACATTTTGAATCATTTTTGGTATAGTCCGAAAAATTCATTTTCTGATGAAAAACAATGACTCCGGACCTGTCGAACGTCCCCAAAATGGTCCATATCGATGAAATTTTAACATTTAATCTTTTGACTCCAAACGACTGTTGGATGTGAATTAAGTCTTTTTCAACTAAAATAAGTGTGTTTAAAGTAATTTATGTGCCTGAAATTGGTCAAAATTGAAGCTTTTGTGGAAGCAAAACTCTGTAAAAATGGCAATTTTGGTCACTCTGAGGGGTTAAAAAGTGGTTATTCAACCTGAGGCACCATCACTTTGACATTTTGAATCATTTTTGGTACAGTCGAAAAATTCATTTTCTGATGAAAAACGATGACTCCGGACCTGTCAAACGTCGCCAAAATGGTCCATATCGATGAAATTTTAACATTTAATCTTTTGACTCCAAACAACTGTTGGATGTGAATTAAGTCTTTTTCAACTAAAATAAGTGTGTTTAAAGTCATTTATGTGCCTGAAATTGGTCAAAATTGAAGCTTTTGTGTAAGCAAAACTCTGTAAAAATGGCAATTTTGGTCACTCTGATGGGTTAAAAAGTGTGTATTCAACATGAGGCACGATCTATTTGACATTTTGAATCATTTTTGGTATAGTCCGAAAAATTCATTTTCTGATGAAAAACGATGACTCCGGACCTGTCGAACGTACCCAAAATGGTCCATATCGATGAAATTTTAACATTTAATCTTTTGACTCCAAACAACTGTTGGATGTGAATTAAGTCTTTTTCAACTAAAATAAGTGTGTTTAAAGTCATTTATGTGCCTGAAATTGGTCAAAATTGAAGCTTTTGTGTAAGCAAAACTCTGTAAAAATGGCAATTTTGGTCACTCTGAGGGGTTAAAAAGTGGTTATTCAACATGAGGCACGATCCATTTGACATTTTGAATCATTTTTGGTATAGTCCGAAAAATTCATTTTCTGATGAAAAACGATGACTCCGGGCCTGTCGAACGTCCCCAAAATGGTCCATATCGATGAAATTTTAACATTTAATCTTTTGACTCCAAACGACTGTTGGATGTGAATTATGACTTTTTCAACTAAAATAAGTGTGTTTAAAGTCATTTATGTGCCTGAAATTGGTCAAAATTGAAGCTTTTGTGTAAGCAGAACTCTGTAAAAATGGCAATTTTGGTCACTCTGAGGGGTTAAAAAGTGGTTATTCAACCTGAGGCACCATCACTTTGACATTTTGAATCATTTTTGGTACAGTCCGAAAAATTTATTTTCTGATGAAAAACGATGACTCCGGACCTGTCGAATGTCCCCAAAATGGTCCATATCGATGAAATTTTAACATTTAATCTTTTGACTCCAAACAACTGTTGGATGTGAATTAAGTCTTTTTCAACTAAAATAAGTGTGTTTAAAGTCATTTATGTGCCTGAAATTGGTCAAAATTGAAACTTTTGAGTAGCAAAACTCTGTAAAAATGGAAATTTTGGTCTCTCTGAGGGGTTAAAAAGTGGTTATTCAACATGAGGCACCATCACTTTGACATTTTGAATCATTTTTGGTATAGTCCAAAAAATTCATATTCTGATGAAAAACGATGACTCCGGACCTGTCGAACGTCCCCAAAATGGTCCATATCGATGAAATTTTAACATTTAATCTTTTGACTCCAAACGACTGTTGGATGTGAATTATGACTTTTTCAACTAAAATAGGTGTGTTTAAAGTCATTTATGTGCCTGAAATTGGTCAAAATTTAAGCTTTTGTGTAAGCAAAACTCTGTAAAAATGGCAATTTTGGTCACTCTGAGGGGTTAAAAAGTGGTTATTCAACATGAGGCACGATCAATTTGACATTTTGAATCATTTTTGGTATAGTCCGAAAAATTCATTTTCTGATGAAAAACGATTACTCCGGACCTGTCGAACGTACCCAAAATGGTCCATATCGATGAAATTTTAACATTTAATCTTTTGACTCCAAACAACTGTTGGATGTGAATTAAGTCTTTTTCAACTAAAATAAGTGTGTTTAAAGTCATTTATGTGCCTGAAATTGGTCAAAATTGAAGCTTTTGTGTAAGCAAAACTCTGTAAAAATGGCAATTTTGGTCACTCTGATGGGTTAAAAAGTGGGTATTCGACATGAGGCACGATCTATTTGACATTTTGAATCATTTTTGGTATAGTCCGAAAAATTCATTTTCTGATGAAAAACGATTACTCCGGACCTGTCGAACGTACCCAAAATGGTCCATATCGATGAAATTTTAACATTTAATCTTTTGACTCCAAACAACTGTTGGATGTGAATTAAGTCTTTTTCAACTAAAATAAGTGTGTTTAAAGTCATTTATGTGCCTGAAATTGGTCAAAATTGAAGCTTTTGTGTAAGCAAAACTCTGTAAAAATGGCAATTTTGGTCACTCTGAGGGGTTAAAAGTGGTTATTCAACATGAGGCACGATCCATTTGACATTTTGAATCATTTTTGGTATAGTCCAAAAAATTCATTTTCTGATGAAAAACGATGACTCCGGACCTGTCGAACGTCCCCAAAATGGTCCATATCGATGACATTTTAACATTTAATCTTTTGACTCCAATCGACTGTTGGATGTGAATTATGACTTTTTCAACTAAAATAAGTGTGTTTAAAGTCATTTATGTGCCTGAAATTGGTCAAAATTGAAGCTTTTGTGTAAGCAAAACTCTGTAAAAATGGCAATTTTGGTCACTCTGAGGGGTTAAAAAGTGGTTATTCAACATGAGGCACGATCCATTTGACATTATGAATCATTTTTGGTATAGTCCAAAAAATTCATTTTCTGATGAAAAACGATGACTCTGGATCTGTCGAACGTACCCAAAATGGTCCATATCGATGAAATTTTAACATTTAATCTTTTGACTCCAAACAACTGTTGGATGTGAATTAAGTCTTTTTCAACTAAAATAAGTGTGTTTAAAGTCATTTATGTGCCTGAAATTGGTCAAAATTGAAGCTTTTGTGTAAGCAAAACTCTGTAAAAATGGCAATTTTGGTCACTCTGAGGGGTTAAAAAGTGGTTATTCAACATGAGGCAAGATCCATTTGACATTTTGAATCATTTTTGGTACAGTCCGAAAAATAAATTTTTTGATGAAAAACGATGACTCCGGACCTGTCGAACATCCCCAAATTGGTCCATATCGATGAAATTTTAACATTTAATCTTTTGACTCCAAACGACTGTTGGATGTGAATTATCACTTTTTCAAATAAAATAAGTGTGTTCAAAGTCATTTATGTGCCTGAAATTGGTCAAAATTGAAGCTTTTGAGTAAGCAAAACTCTGTAAAAATGGCAATTTTGGTCACTCCGAGGGGTTAAAAAGTGGTTATTCAACATGAGGCACGATCAATTTGACATTTTGAATCATTTTTGGTATAGTCCGAAAAATTCATTTTCTGATGAAAAACGATGACTCCGGACCTTTCGAACGTCCCCAAAATGGTCCATATCGATGAAATTTTAACATTAAATCTTTTGACTCCAAACGACTGTTGGATGTGAATTAAGTCTTTTTCAACTAAAATAAGTGTGTTTAAAGTAATTTATGTGCCTGAAATTGGTCAAAATTGAAGCTTTTGTGGAAGCAAAACTCTGTAAAAATGGCAATTTTGGTCACTCTGAGGGGTTAAAAAGTGGTTATTCAACCTGAGGCACCATCACTTTGACATTTTGAATCATTTTTGGTACAGTCGAAAAATTCATTTTCTGATGAAAAACGATGACTCCGGACCTGTCGAACGTCCCCAAAATGGTCCATATCGATGAAATTTTAACATTTAATCTTTTGACTCCAAACAACTGTTGGATGTGAATTAAGTCTTTTTCAACTAAAATAAGTGTGTTTAAAGTCATTTATGTGCCTGAAATTGGTCAAAATTGAAGCTTTTGTGTAAGCAAAACTCTGTAAAAATGGCAATTTTGGTCACTCTGATGGGTTAAAAAGTGTGTATTCAACATGAGGCACGATCTATTTGACATTTTGAATCATTTTTGGTATAGTCCGAAAAATTCATTTTCTGATGAAAAACGATGACTCCGGACCTGTCGAACGTACCCAAAATGGTCCATATCGATGAAATTTTAACATTTAATCTTTTGACTCCAAACAACTGTTGGATGTGAATTAAGTCTTTTTCAACTAAAATAAGTGTGTTTAAAGTCATTTATGTGCCTGAAATTGGTCAAAATTGAAGCTTTTGTGTAAGCAAAACTCTGTAAAAATGGCAATTTTGGTCACTCTGAGGGGTTAAAAAGTGGTTATTCAACATGAGGCACGATCCATTTGACATTTTGAATCATTTTTGGTATAGTCCGAAAAATTCATTTTCTGATGAAAAACGATGACTCCGGACCTTTCGAACGTCCCCAAAATGGTCCATATCGATGAAATTTTAACATTTAATCTTTTGACTCCAAACGACTGTTGGATGTGAATTAAGTCTTTTTCAACTAAAATAAGTGTGTTTAAAGTAATTTATGTGCCTGAAATTGGTCAAAATTGAAGCTTTTGTGGAAGCAAAACTCTGTAAAAATGGCAATTTTGGTCACTCTGAGGGGTTAAAAAGTGGTTATTCAACCTGAGGCACCATCACTTTGACATTTTGAATCATTTTTGGTACAGTCGAAAAATTCATTTTCTGATGAAAAACGATGACTCCGGACCTGTCGAACGTCCCCAAAATGGTCCATATCGATGAAATTTTAACATTTAATCTTTTGACTCCAAACAACTGTTGGATGTGAATTAAGTCTTTTTCAACTAAAATAAGTGTGTTTAAAGTCATTTATGTGCCTGAAATTGGTCAAAATTGAAGCTTTTGTGTAAGCAAAACTCTGTAAAAATGGCAATTTTGGTCACTCTGATGGGTTAAAAAGTGTGTATTCAACATGAGGCACGATCTATTTGACATTTTGAATCATTTTTGGTATAGTCCAAAAAATTCATTTTCTGATGAAAAACGATGACTCCGGACCTGTCGAACGTACCCAAAATGGTCCATATCGATGAAATTTTAACATTTAATCTTTTGACTCCAAACAACTGTTGGATGTGAATTAAGTCTTTTTCAACTAAAATAAGTGTGTTTAAAGTCATTTATGTGCCTGAAATTGGTCAAAATTGAAGCTTTTGTGTAAGCAAAACTCTGTAAAAATGGCAATTTTGGTCACTCTGAGGGGTTAAAAAGTGGTTATTCAACATGAGGCACGATCCATTTGACATTTTGAATCATTTTTGGTATAGTCCGAAAAATTCATTTTCTGATGAAAAACGATGACTCCGGACCTTTCGAACGTCCCCAAAATGGTCCATATCGATGAAATTTTAACATTTAATCTTTTGACTCCAAACGACTGTTGGATGTGAATTAAGTCTTTTTCAACTAAAATAAGTGTGTTTTATGTAATTTATGTGCCTGAAATTGGTCAAAATTGAAGCTTTTGTGGAAGCAAAACTCTGTAAAAATGGCAATTTTGGTCACTCTGAGGGGTTAAAAAGTGGTTATTCAACCTGAGGCACCATCACTTTGACATTTTGAATCATTTTTGGTACAGTCGAAAAATTCATTTTCTGATGAAAAACGATGACTCCGGACCTGTCGAACGTCCCCAAAATGGTCCATATCGATGAAATTTTAACATTTAATCTTTTGACTCCAAACAACTGTTGGATGTGAATTAAGTCTTTTTCAACTAAAATAAGTGTGTTTAAAGTCATTTATGTGCCTGAAATTGGTCAAAATTGAAGCTTTTGTGTAAGCAAAACTCTGTAAAAATGGCAATTTTGGTCACTCTGATGGGTTAAAAAGTGTGTATTCAACATGAGGCACGATCTATTTGACATTTTGAATCATTTTTGGTATAGTCCGAAAAATTCATTTTCTGATGAAAAACGATGACTCCGGACCTGTCGAACGTACCCAAAATGGTCCATATCGATGAAATTTTAACATTTAATCTTTTGACTCCAAACAACTGTTGGATGTGAAATAAGTCTTTTTCAACTAAAATAAGTGTGTTTAAAGTCATTTATGTGCCTGAAATTGGTCAAAATTGAAGCTTT
The DNA here is from genome assembly GCF_964263255.1 of Lissotriton vulgaris. NCBI lineage: Eukaryota > Metazoa > Chordata > Amphibia > Caudata > Salamandridae > Lissotriton > Lissotriton vulgaris. The sequence goes on from NW_028250213.1 coordinate 21,855, forward strand.
TGTGTAAGCAAAACTCTGTAAAAATGGCAATTTTGGTCACTCTGAGGGGTTAAAAAGTGGTTATTCAACATGAGGCACGATCCATTTGACATTTTGAATCATTTTTGGTATAGTCCGAAAAATTCATTTTCTGATGAAAAACGATGACTCCGGACCTGTCGAACGTCCCCAAAATGGTCCATATCGATGAAATTTTAACATTTAATCTTTTGACTCCAAACGACTGTTGGATGTGAATTATGACTTTTTCAACTAAAATAAGTGTGTTTAAAGTCATTTATGTGCCTGAAATTGGTCAAAATTGAAGCTTTTGAGTACGCAAAACTCTGTAAAAATGGAAATTTTGGTCTCTCTGAGGGGTTAAAAAGTGGTTATTCAACATGAGGCACCATCACTTTGACATTTTGAATCATTTTTGGTATAGTCCAAAAAATTCATATTCTGATGAAAAACGATGACTCCGGACCTGTCGAACGTCCCCAAAATGGTCCATATCGATGAAATTTTAACATTTAATCTTTTGACTCCAAACGACTGTTGGATGTGAATTATGACTTTTTCAACTAAAATAGGTGTGTTTAAAGTCATTTATGTGCCTGAAATTGGTCAAAATTGAAGCTTTTGTGTAAGCAAAACTCTGTAAAAATGGCAATTTTGGTCACTCTGAGGGTTTAAAAAGTGGTTATTCAACATGAGGCACGATCAATTTGACATTTTGAATCATTTTTGGTATAGTCCGAAAAATTCATTTTCTGATGAAAAACGATGACTCCGGACCTGTCGAACGTCCCCAAAATGGTCCATATCGATGAAATTTTAACATTTAATCTTTTGACTCCAAACGACTGTTGGATGTGAATTAAGTCTTTTTCAACTAAAATAAGTGTGTTTATAGTCATTTATGTGCCTGAAATTGGTCAAAATTGAAGCTTTTGTGTAAACAAAACTCTGTAAAAATGGCAATTTTGGTCACTCTGAGGGGTTAAAAAGTGGTTATATAACATGAGGCACAATCTATTTGACATTTTGAATCATTTTTGGTATAGTCCGAAAAATTCATTTTCTGATGAAAAACGATGACTCCGGACCTGTCGAACGTCCCCAAAATGGTCCATATCGATGAAATTTTAACATTTAATCTTTTGACTCCAAATGACTGTTGGATGTGAATTAAGTCTTTTTCAACTAAAATAAGTGTGTTTAAAGTCATTTATGTGCCTGAAATTGGTCAAAATTGAAGCTTTTGTGTAAGCAAAACTCTGTAAAAATGGCAATTTTGGTCACTCTGAGGGGTTAAAAAGTGGTTATTCAACATGAGGCACGATCTATTTGACATTTTGAATCATTTTTGGTATAGTCCGAAAAATTCATTTTCTGATGAAAAACGATGACTCCGGACCTGTCGAACGTACCCAAAATGGTCCATATCGATGAAATTTTAACATTTAATCTTTTGACTCCAAACAACTGTTGGATGTGAATTAAGTCTTTTTCAACTAAAATAAGTGTGTTTAAAGTCATTTATGTGCCTGAAATAGGTCAAAATTGAAGCTTTTGTGTAAGCAAAACTCTGTAAAAATGGCAATTTTGGTCACTCTGATGGGTTAAAAAGTGGGTATTCAACATGAGGCACGATCTATTTGACATGTTAAATCATTTTTGGTATAGTCCGAAAAATTCATTTTCTGATGAAAAACGATGACTCCGGACCTGTCGAACGTACCCAAAATGGTCCATATCGATGAAATTTTAACATTTAATCTTTTGACTCCAAACAACTGTTGGATGTGAATTAAGTCTTTTTCAACTAAAATAAGTGTGTTTAAAGTCATTTATGTGCCTGAAATTGGTCAAAATTGAAGCTTTTGTGTAAGCAAAACTCTGTAAAAATGGCAATTTTGGTCACTCTGAGGGGTTAAAAAGTGGTTATTCAACCTGAGGCACCATCACTTTGACATTTTGAATCATTTTTGGTACAGTCGAAAAATTCATTTTCTGATGAAAAACGATGACTCCGGACCTGTCGAACGTCCCCAAAATGGTCCATATCGATGAAATTTTAACATTTAATCTTTTGACTCCAAACAACTGTTGGATGTGAATTAAGTCTTTTTCAACTAAAATAAGTGTGTTTAAAGTCATTTATGTGCCTGAAATTGGTCAAAATTGAAGCTTTTGTGTAAGCAAAACTCTGTAAAAATGGCAATTTTGGTCACTCTGATGGGTTAAAAAGTGTGTATTCAACATGAGGCACGATCTATTTGACATTTTGAATCATTTTTGGTATAGTCCGAAAAATTCATTTTCTGATGAAAAACGATGACTCCGGACCTGTCGAACGTACCCAAAATGGTCCATATCGATGAAATTTTAACATTTAATCTTTTGACTCCAAACAACTGTTGGATGTGAATTAAGTCTTTTTCAACTAAAATAAGTGTGTTTAAAGTCATTTATGTGCCTGAAATTGGTCAAAATTGAAGCTTTTGTGTAAGCAAAACTCTGTAAAAATGGCAATTTTGGTCACTCTGAGGGGTTAAAAAGTGGTTATTCAAAATGAGGCACGATCCATTTGACATTTTGAATCATTTTTGGTATAGTCCGAAAAATTCATTTTCTGATGAAAAACGATGACTCCGGACCTGTCGAACGTCCCCAAAATGGTCCATATCGATGAAATGTTAACATTTAATCTTTTGACTCCAAACGACTGTTGGATGTGAATTAAGTCTTTTTCAACTAAAATAAGTGTGTTTAAAGTCATTTATGTGCCTGAAATTGGTCAAAATTGAAGCTTTTGTGTAAGCAAAACTCTGTAAAAATGGCAATTTTGGTCACTCTGAGGGGTTAAAAAGTGGTTATTCAACATGAGGCACGATCCATTTGACATTTTGAATCATTTTTGGTAGAGTCCGAAAAATTCATTTTCTGATGAAAAACGATGACTCCGGACCTGTCGAACATCCCCAAAATGGTCCATATCGATGAAATTTTAACATTTAATCTTTAGACTCCAAACGACTGTTGGATGTGAATTAAGTCTTTTTCAACTAAAATAAGTGTGTTTAAAGTCATTTATGTGCCTGAAATAGGTCAAAATTGAAACTTTTGTGTAAGCAAAACTCTGTAAAAATGGCAATTTTGGTCCCTCTGAGGGGTTAAAAAGTGGTTATTCAACATGAGGCACCATCACTTTGACATTTTGAATCATTTTTGGTACAGTCCAAAAAATTCATTTTCTGATGAAAAACGATGACTCCGGACCTGTCGAACGTACCCAAAATGGTCCATATCGATGAAATTTTAACATTTAATCTTTTGACTCCAAACGACTGTTGGATGTGAATTATGACTTTTTCAACTAAATTAGGTGTGTTTAAAGTCATTTATGTGCCTGAAATTGGTCAAAATTGAAGCTTTTGTGGAAGCAAAACTCTGTAAAAATGGCAATTTTGGTCACTCTGAGGGGTTAAAAAGTGGTTATTCAACCTGAGGCACCATCACTTTGACATTTTGAATCATTTTTGGTACAGTCGAAAAATTCATTTTCTGATGAAAAACGATGACTCCGGACCTGTCGAACGTCCCCAAAATGGTCCATATCGATGAAATTTTAACATTTAATCTTTTGACTCCAAACAACTGTTGGATGTGAATTAAGTCTTTTTCAACTAAAATAAGTGTGTTTAAAGTCATTTATGTGCCTGAAATTGGTCAAAATTGAAGCTTTTGTGTAAGCAAAACTCTGTAAAAATGGCAATTTTGGTCACTCTGATGGGTTAAAAAGTGTGTATTCAACATGAGGCACGATCTATTTGACATTTTGAATCATTTTTGGTATAGTCCGAAAAATTCATTTTCTGATGAAAAACGATGACTCCGGACCTGTCGAACGTACCCAAAATGGTCCATATCGATGAAATTTTAACATTTAATCTTTTGACTCCAAACAACTGTTGGATGTGAATTAAGTCTTTTTCAACTAAAATAAGTGTGTTTAAAGTCATTTATGTGCCTGAAATTGGTCAAAATTGAAGCTTTTGTGTAAGCAAAACTCTGTAAAAATGGCAATTTTGGTCACTCTGAGGGGTTAAAAAGTGGTTATTCAACATGAGGCACGATCCATTTGACATTTTGAATCATTTTTGGTATAGTCCGAAAAATTCATTTTCTGATGAAAAACGATGACTCCGGACCTGTCGAACGTCCCCAAAATGGTCCATATCGATGAAATTTTAACATTTAATCTTTTGACTCCAAACGACTGTTGGATGTGAATTATGACTTTTTCAACTAAAATAAGTGTGTTTAAAGTCATTTATGTGCCTGAAATTGGTCAAAATTGAAGCTTTTGAGTAAGCAAAACTCTGTAAAAATGGAAATTTTGGTCTCTCTGAGGGGTTAAAAAGTGGTTATTCAACATGAGGCACCATCACTTTGACATTTTGAATCATTTTTGGTATAGTCCAAAAAATTCATATTCTGATGAAAAACGATGACTCCGGACCTGTCGAACGTCCCCAAAATGGTCCATATCGATGAAATTTTAACATTTAATCTTTTGACTCCAAACGACTGTTGGATGTGAATTATGACTTTTTCAACTAAAATAGGTGTGTTTAAAGTCATTTATGTGCCTGAAATTGGTCAAAATTGAAGCTTTTGTGTAAGCAAAACTCTGTAAAAATGGCAATTTTGGTCACTCTGAGGGTTTAAAAAGTGGTTATTCAACATGAGGCACGATCAATTTGACATTTTGAATCATTTTTGGTATAGTCCGAAAAATTCATTTTCTGATGAAAAACGATGACTCCGGACCTGTCGAACGTCCCCAAAATGGTCCATATCGATGAAATTTTAACATTTAATCTTTTGACTCCAAACGACTGTTGGATGTGAATTAAGTCTTTTTCAACTAAAATAAGTGTGTTTATAGTCATTTATGTGCCTGAAATTGGTCAAAATTGAAGCTTTTGTGTAAACAAAACTCTGTAAAAATGGCAATTTTGGTCACTCTGAGGGGTTAAAAAGTGGTTATATAACATGAGGCACAATCTATTTGACATTTTGAATCATTTTTGGTATAGTCCGAAAAATTCATTTTCTGATGAAAAACGATGACTCCGGACCTGTCGAACGTCCCCAAAATGGTCCATATCGATGAAATTTTAACATTTAATCTTTTGACTCCAAACGACTGTTGGATGTGAATTAAGTCTTTTTCAACTAAAATAAGTGTGTTTAAAGTCATTTATGTGCCTGAAATTGGTCAAAATTGAAGCTTTTGTGTAAGCAAAACTCTGTAAAAATGGCAATTTTGGTCACTCTGAGGGGTTAAAAAGTGGTTATTCAACATGAGGCACGATCTATTTGACATTTTGAATCATTTTTGGTATAGTCCGAAAAATTCATTTTCTGATGAAAAACGATGACTCCGGACCTGTCGAACGTACCCAAAATGGTCCATATCGATGAAATTTTAACATTTAATCTTTTGACTCCAAACAACTGTTGGATGTGAATTAAGTCTTTTTCAACTAAAATAAGTGTGTTTAAAGTCATTTATGTGCCTGAAATTGGTCAAAATTGAAGCTTTTGTGTAAGCAAAACTCTGTAAAAATGGCAATTTTGGTCACTCTGATGGGTTAAAAAGTGGGTATTCAACATGAGGCACGATCTATTTGACATGTTAAATCATTTTTGGTATAGTCCGAAAAATTCGTTTTCTGATGAAAAACGATGACTCCGGACCTGTCGAACGTACCCAAAATGGTCCATATCGATGAAATTTTAACATTTAATCTTTTGACTCCAAACAACTGTTGGATGTGAATTAAGTCTTTTTCAACTAAAACAAATGTGTTTAAAGTCATTTATGTGCCTGAAATTGGTCAAAATTGAAGCTTTTGTGTAAGCAAAACTCTGTAAAAATGGCAATTTTGGTCACTCTGAGGGGTTAAAAAGTGGTTATTCAACATGAGGCACGATCCATTTGATATTTTGAATCATTTTTGGTATAGTCCGAAAAATTCATTTTCTGATGAAAAACGATGACTCCGGACCTGTCGACCGTCCCCAAAATGGTCCATATCGATGAAATTTTAATATTTAATCTTTTGACTCCAAACGACTGTTGGATGTGAATTATGACTTTTTCAACTAAAATAAGTGTGTTTAAAGTCATTTATGTGCCTGAAATTGGTCAAAATTGAAACTTTTGAGTAAGCAAAACTCTGTAAAAATGGCAATTTTGGTCACTCTGAGGGGTGAAATAGTGGTTATTCAACATTAGGCACCATCACTTTGACATTTTGAATCATTTTTGGTACAGTCTGAAAAATTCATTTTCTGATGAAAAACGATGACTCCGGACCTGTCGAACGTCCCCAAAATGGTCCATATCGATGAAATTTTAACAGTTAATCTTTTGACTCCAAACAACTGTTGGATGTGAATTAAGTCTTTTTCAACTAAAATAAGTGTGTTTAAAGTCATTTATGTGCCTGAAATTGGTCAAAATTGAAACTTTTGAGTAAGCAAAACTCTGTAAAAATGGCAATTTCGGTCACTCTGAGGGGTTAAAAAGTGGTTATTCAACATGAGGCACCATCACTTTGACATTTTGAATCATTTTTGGTACAGTCCGAAAAATTCATTTTCTGATGAAAAACGATGACTCCGGACCTGTCGAACGTACCCAAAATGGTCCATATCGATGAAATTTTAACATTTAATCTTTTGACTCCAAACAACTGTTGGATGTGAATTAAGTCTTTTTCAACTAAAACAAATGTGTTTAAAGTCATTTATGTGCCTGAAATTGGTCAAAATTGAAGCTTTTGTGTAAGCAAAACTCTGTAAAAATGGCAATTTTGGTCACTCTGAGGGGTTAAAAAGTGGTTATTCAACATGAGGCACGATCCATTTGATATTTTGAATCATTTTTGGTATAGTCCGAAAAATTCATTTTCTGATGAAAAACGATGACTCCGGACCTGTCGACCGTCCCCAAAATGGTCCATATCGATGAAATTTTAATATTTAATCTTTTGACTCCAAACGACTGTTGGATGTGAATTATGACTTTTTCAACTAAAATAAGTGTGTTTAAAGTCATTTATGTGCCTGAAATTGGTCAAAATTGAAACTTTTGAGTAAGCAAAACTCTGTAAAAATGGCAATTTTGGTCACTCTGAGGGGTGAAAAAGTGGTTATTCAACATTAGGCACCATCACTTTGACATTTTGAATCATTTTTGGTACAGTCTGAAAAATTCATTTTCTGATGAAAAACGATGACTCCGGACCTGTCGAACGTCCCCAAAATGGTCCATATCGATGAAATTTTAACAGTTAATCTTTTGACTCCAAACAACTGTTGGATGTGAATTAAGTCTTTTTCAACTAAAATAAGTGTGTTTAAAGTCATTTATGTGCCTGAAATTGGTCAAAATTGAAACTTTTGAGTAAGCAAAACTCTGTAAAAATGGCAATTTCGGTCACTCTGAGGGGTTAAAAAGTGGTTATTCAACATGAGGCACCATCACTTTGACATTTTGAATCATTTTTGGTACAGTCCGAAAAATTCATTTTCTGATGAAAAAGGATGACTCCAGACCTGTCGAACGTCCCCAAAATGGTCCATATCGATGAAATTTTAACATTTAATCTTTTGACTCCAAACAACTGTTGGATGTGAATTAAGTCTTTTTCAACTAAAATAAGTGTGTTTAAAGTCATTTATGTGCCTGAAATTGGTCAAAATTGAAGCTTTTGTGTAAGCAAAACTCTGTAAAAATGGCAATTTTGGTCACTCTGATGGGTTAAAAAGTGGTTATTCAACATGAGGCACGATCTATTTGACATTTTGAATCATTTTTGGTATAGTCCGAAAAATTCATTTTCTGATGAAAAACGATGACTCCGGACCTGTCGACCGTCCCCAAAATGGTCCATATCGATGAAATTTTAACATTTAATCTTTTGACTCCAAACGACTGTTGGATGTGAATTATGACTTTTTCAACTAAAATAAGTGTGTTTAAAGTCATTTATGTGCCTGAAATTGGTCAAAATTGAAACTTTTGAGTAAGCAAAACTCTGTAAAAATGGCAATTTTGGTCACTCTGAGGGGTTAAAAAGTGGTTATTCAACATGAGGCATGATCTATTTGACATTTTGAATCATTTTTGGTATAGTCCGAAAAATTCATTTTCTGATGAAAAACGATGACTCCGGACCTGTCGAACGTACCCAAAATGGTCCATATCGATGAAATTTTAACATTTAATCTTTTGACTCCAAACAACTGTTGGATGTGAATTAAGTCTTTTTCAACTAAAATAAGTGTGTTTAAAGTCTTTTATGTGCCTGAAATTGGTCAAAATTGAAGCTTTTGTGTAAGCAAAACTCTGTAAAAATGGCAATTTTGGTCACTCTGATGGGTTAAAAAGTGGGTATTCAACATGAGGCACGATCTATTTGACATGTTAAATCATTTTTGGTATAGTCCGAAAAATTCGTTTTCTGATGAAAAACGATGACTCCGGACCTGTCGAACGTCCCCAAAATGGTCCATATCGATGAAATTTTAACATTTAATCTTTTGACTCCAAACGACTGTTGGATGTGAATTATGACTTTTTCAACTAAAATAAGTGTGTTTAAAGTCATTTATGTGCCTGAAATTGGTCAAAATTGAAGCTTTTGTGTAAGCAAAACTCTGTAAAAATGGCAATTTTGGTCACTCTGAGGGGTTAAAAAGTGGTTATTCAACATGAGGCACAATCCATTTGACATTTTGAATCATTTTTGGTAGAGTCCGAAAAATTAATTTTTTGATGAAAAACGATGACTCCGGACCTGTCGAACATCCTCAAAATGGTCCATATCGATGAAATTTTAACATTTAATCTTTAGACTCCAAACGACTGTTGGATGTGAATTAAGTCTTTTTCAAATAAAATAAGTGTGTTTAAAGTCATTTATGTGCCTGAAATTGGTCAAAATTGAAACTTTTGTGTAAGCAAAACTCTGTAAAAATGGCAATTTTGGTCACTCTGAGGGGTTAAAAAGTGGTTATTCAACATGAGGCACCATCACTTTGACATTTTGAATCATTTTTGGTACAGTCCTAAAAATTCATTTTCTGATGAAAAACGATGACTCTGGACCTGTCGAACGTACCCAAAATGGTCCATATCGATGAAATTTTAACATTTAATCTTTTGACTCCAAACAACTGTTGGATGTGAATTAAGTCTTTTTCAACTAAAATAAGTGTGTTTAAAGTCATTTATGTGCCTGAAATTGGTCAAAATTGAAGCTTTTGTGTAAGCAAAACTCTGTAAAAATGGCAATTTTGGTCACTCTGAGGGGTTAAAAAGTGGTTATTCAACATGAGGCACGATCCATTTGACATTTTGAATCATTTTTGGTATAGTCCGAAAAATTCATTTTCTGATGAAAAACGATGACTCCGGACCTGTTGAACGTCCCTAAAATGGTCCATATTGATGAAATTTTAACATTTAATCTTTTGACTCCAAACGACTGTTGGATGTGAATTATGACTTTTTCAACTAAAATAAGTGTGTTTAAAGTCATTTATGTGCCTGAAATTGGTCAAAATTGAAGCTTTTGTGTAAGCAAAACTCTGTAAAAATGGCAATTTTGGTCACTCTGATGGGTTAAAAAGTGGGTATTCAACATGAGGCACGATCTATTTGACATTTTGAATCATTTTTGGTATAGTCCGAAAAATTCATTTTCTGATGAAAAACGATGACTCCGGACCTGTCGAACGTACCCAAAATGGTCCATATCGATGAAATTTTAACATTTAATCTTTTGACTCCAAACGACTGTTGGATGTGAATTAAGTCTTTTTCAACTAAAATAAGTGTGTTTAAAGTCATTTATGTGCCTGAAATTGGTCAAAATTGAAGCTTTTGTGTAAGCAAAACTCTGTAAAAATGGCAATTTTGGTCACTCTGATGGGTTAAAAAGTGGGTATTCAACATGAGGCACGATCTATTTGACATTTTGAATCATTTTTGGTATAGTCCGAAAAATTCATTTTCTGATGAAAAACGATGACTCCGGACCTGTCGAACGTACCCAAAATGGTCCATATCGATGAAATTTTAACATTTAATCTTTTGACTCCAAACAACTGTTGGATGTGAATTAAGTCTTTTTCAACTAAAATAAGTGTGTTTAAAGTCATTTATGTGCCTGAAATTGGTCAAAATTGAAGCTTTTGTGTAAGCAAAACTCTGTAAAAATGGCAATTTTGGTCACTCTGAGGGGTGAAAAAGTGGTTATTCAACATTAGGCACCATCACTTTGACATTTTGAATCATTTTTGGTACAGTCTGAAAAATTCATTTTCTGATGAAAAACGATGACTCCGGACCTGTCGAACGTCCCCAAAATGGTCCATATCGATGAAATTTTAACAGTTAATCTTTTGACTCCAAACAACTGTTGGATGTGAATTAAGTCTTTTTCAACTAAAATAAGTGTGTTTAAAGTCATTTATGTGCCTGAAATTGGTCAAAATTGAAACTTTTGAGTAAGCAAAACTCTGTAAAAATGGCAATTTCGGTCACTCTGAGGGGTTAAAAAGTGGTTATTCAACATGAGGCACCATCACTTTGACATTTTGAATCATTTTTGGTACAGTCCGAAAAATTCATTTTCTGATGAAAAAGGATGACTCCAGACCTGTCGAACGTCCCCAAAATGGTCCATATCGATGAAATTTTAACATTTAATCTTTTGACTCCAAACAACTGTTGGATGTGAATTAAGTCTTTTTCAACTAAAATAAGTGTGTTTAAAGTCATTTATGTGCCTGAAATTGGTCAAAATTGAAGCTTTTGTGTAAGCAAAACTCTGTAAAAATGGCAATTTTGGTCACTCTGATGGGTTAAAAAGTGGTTATTCAACATGAGGCACGATCTATTTGACATTTTGAATCATTTTTGGTATAGTCCGAAAAATTCATTTTCTGATGAAAAACGATGACTCCGGACCTGTCGACCGTCCCCAAAATGGTCCATATCGATGAAATTTTAACATTTAATCTTTTGACTCCAAACGACTGTTGGATGTGAATTATGACTTTTTCAACTAAAATAAGTGTGTTTAAAGTCATTTATGTGCCTGAAATTGGTCAAAATTGAAACTTTTGAGTAAGCAAAACTCTGTAAAAATGGCAATTTTGGTCACTCTGAGGGGTTAAAAAGTGGTTATTCAACATGAGGCATGATCTATTTGACATTTTGAATCATTTTTGGTATAGTCCGAAAAATTCATTTTCTGATGAAAAACGATGACTCCGGACCTGTCGAACGTACCCAAAATGGTCCATATCGATGAAATTTTAACATTTAATCTTTTGACTCCAAACAACTGTTGGATGTGAATTAAGTCTTTTTCAACTAAAATAAGTGTGTTTAAAGTCTTTTATGTGCCTGAAATTGGTCAAAATTGAAGCTTTTGTGTAAGCAAAACTCTGTAAAAATGGCAATTTTGGTCACTCTGATGGGTTAAAAAGTGGGTATTCAACATGAGGCACGATCTATTTGACATGTTAAATCATTTTTGGTATAGTCCGAAAAATTCGTTTTCTGATGAAAAACGATGACTCCGGACCTGTCGAACGTACCCAAAATGGTCCATATCGATGAAATTTTAACATTTAATCTTTTGACTCCAAACAACTGTTGGATGTGAATTAAGTCTTTTTCAACTAAAACAAGTGTGTTTAAAGTCATTTATGTGCCTGAAATTGGTCAAAATTGAAGCTTTTGTGTAAGCAAAACTCTGTAAAAATGGCAATTTTGGTCACTCTGAGGGGTTAAAATGTGGTTATTCAACATGAGGCACGATCCATTTGACATTTTGAATCATTTTTGGTATAGTCCGAAAAATTCATTTTCTGATGAAAAACGATGACTCCGGACCTGTCGAACGTCCCCAAAATGGTCCATATCGATGAAATTTTAACATTTAATCTTTTGACTCCAAACGACTGTTGGATGTGAATTATGACTTTTTCAACTAAAATAAGTGTGTTTAAAGTCATTTATGTGCCTGAAATTGGTCAAAATTGAAGCTTTTGTGTAAGCAAAACTCTGTAAAAATGGCAATTTTGGTCACTCTGAGGGGTTAAAAAGTGGTTATTCAACATGAGGCACAATCCATTTGACATTTTGAATCATTTTTGGTAGAGTCCGAAAAATTAATTTTTTGATGAAAAACGATGACTCCGGACCTGTCGAACATCCTCAAAATGGTCCATATCGATGAAATTTTAACATTTAATCTTTAGACTCCAAACGACTGTTGGATGTGAATTAAGTCTTTTTCAAATAAAATAAGTGTGTTTAAAGTCATTTATGTGCCTGAAATTGGTCAAAATTGAAACTTTTGTGTAAGCAAAACTCTGTAAAAATGGCAATTTTGGTCACTCTGAGGGGTTAAAAAGTGGTTATTCAACATGAGGCACCATCACTTTGACATTTTGAATCATTTTTGGTACAGTCCTAAAAATTCATTTTCTGATGAAAAACGATGACTCTGGACCTGTCGAACGTACCCAAAATGGTCCATATCGATGAAATTTTAACATTTAATCTTTTGACTCCAAACAACTGTTGGATGTGAATTAAGTCTTTTTCAACTAAAATAAGTGTGTTTAAAGTCATTTATGTGCCTGAAATTGGTCAAAATTGAAGCTTTTGTGTAAGCAAAACTCTGTAAAAATGGCAATTTTGGTCACTCTGAGGGGTTAAAAAGTGGTTATTCAACATGAGGCACGATCCATTTGACATTTTGAATCATTTTTGGTATAGTCCGAAAAATTCATTTTCTGATGAAAAACGATGACTCCGGACCTGTTGAACGTCCCTAAAATGGTCCATATTGATGAAATTTTAACATTTAATCTTTTGACTCCAAACGACTGTTGGATGTGAATTATGACTTTTTCAACTAAAATAAGTGTGTTTAAAGTCATTTATGTGCCTGAAATTGGTCAAAATTGAAGCTTTTGTGTAAGCAAAACTCTGTAAAAATGGCAATTTTGGTCACTCTGATGGGTTAAAAAGTGGGTATTCAACATGAGGCACGATCTATTTGACATTTTGAATCATTTTTGGTATAGTCCGAAAAATTCATTTTCTGATGAAAAACGATGACTCCGGACCTGTCGAACGTACCCAAAATGGTCCATATCGATGAAATTTTAACATTTAATCTTTTGACTCCAAACGACTGTTGGATGTGAATTAAGTCTTTTTCAACTAAAATAAGTGTGTTTAAAGTCATTTATGTGCCTGAAATTGGTCAAAATTGAAGCTTTTGTGTAAGCAAAACTCTGTAAAAATGGCAATTTTGGTCACTCTGATGGGTTAAAAAGTGGGTATTCAACATGAGGCACGATCTATTTGACATTTTGAATCATTTTTGGTATAGTCCGAAAAATTCATTTTCTGATGAAAAACGATGACTCCGGACCTGTCGAACGTACCCAAAATGGTCCATATCGATGAAATTTTAACATTTAATCTTTTGACTCCAAACAACTGTTGGATGTGAATTAAGTCTTTTTCAACTAAAATAAGTGTGTTTAAAGTCATTTATGTGCCTGAAATTGGTCAAAATTGAAGCTTTTGTGTAAGCAAAACTCTGTAAAAATGGCAATTTTGGTCACTCTGATGGGTTAAAAAGTGGGTATTCAACATGAGGCACGATCTATTTGACATTTTGAATCATTTTTGGTATAGTCCGAAAAATTCATTTTCTGATGAAAAACGATGACTCCGGACGTGTCGAACGTACCCAAAATGGTCCATATCGATGAAATTTTAACATTTAATCTTTTGACTCCAAACAACTGTTGGATGTGAATTAAGTCTTTTTCAACTAAAATAAGTGTGTTTAAAGTCATTTATGTGCCTGAAATTGGTCAAAATTGAAGCTTTTGTGTAAGCAAAACTCTGTAAAAATGGCAATTTTGGTCACTCTGAGGGGTTAAAACGTGGTTATTCAACATGAGGCACGATCCATTTGACATTTTGAATCATTTTTGGTATAGTCCAAAAAATTCATTTTCTGATGAAAAACGATGACTCCGGACCTGTCGAACGTCCCCAAAATGGACCATATCGATGACATTTTAACATTTAATCTTTTGACTCCAAACGACTGTTGGATGTGAATTATGACGTTTTCAACTAAAATAAGTGTGTTTAAAGTCATTTATGTGCCTGAAATTGGTCAAAATTGAAGCTTTTGTGTAAGCAAAACTCTGTAAAAATGGCAATTTTGGTCACTCTGAGGGGTTAAAAAGTGGTTATTCAACATGAGGCACGATCCATTTGACATTATGAATCATTTTTGGTAGAGTCCGAAAAATTAATTTTTGGATGAAAAACGATGACTCCGGACCTGTCGAACATCCCAAAATGGTCCATATCGAAGAAATTTTAACATTTAATCTTTAGACTCCAAACGACTGTTCGATGTGAATTAAGTCTTTTTCAACTAAAATAAGTGTGTTTAAAGTAATTTATGTGCCTGAAATGGTCAAAATTGAAGCTTTTGTGTAAGCAAAACTCTGTAAAAATGGCAATTTTGGTCACTCTGAGGGGTTAAAAAGTGGTTATTCAACATGAGGCACGATCCATTTGACATTTTGAATCATTTTTGGTATAGTCCAAAAAATTCATTTTCTGATGAAAAACGATGACTCTGGACCTGTCGAACGTACCCAAAATGGTCCATATCGATGAAATTTTAACATTTAATCTTTTGACTCCAAACAACTGTTGGATGTGAATTAAGTCTTTTTCAACTAAAATAAGTGTGTTTAAAGTCATTTATGTGCCTGAAATTGGTCAAAATTGAAGCTTTTGTGTAAGCAAAACTCTGTAAAAATGGCAATTTTGGTCACTCTGAGGGGTTAAAAAGTGGTTATTCAACATGAGGCACGATCAATTTGACATTTTGAATCATTTTTGGTATAGTCCGAAAAATTCATTTTCTGATGATAAACGATGACTCCGGACCTTTCGAACGTCCCCAAAATGGTCCATATCGATGAAATTTTAACATTAAATCTTTTGACTCCAAACGACTTTTGGATGTGAATTAAGTCTTTTTCAACTAAAATAAGTGTGTTTAAAGTAATTTATGTGCCTGAAATTGGTCAAAATTGAAGCTTTTGTGGAAGCAAAACTCTGTAAAAATGGCAATTTTGGTCACTCTGAGGGGTTAAAAAGTGGTTATTCAACCTGAGGCACCATCACTTTGACATTTTGAATCATTTTTGGTACAGTCGAAAAATTCATTTTCTGATGAAAAACGATGACTCCGGACCTGTCGAACGTCCCCAAAATGGTCCATATCGATGAAATTTTAACATTTAATCTTTTGACTCCAAACAACTGTTGGATGTGAATTAAGTCTTTTTCAACTAAAATAAGTGTGTTTAAAGTCATTTATGTGCCTGAAATTGGTCAAAATTGAAGCTTTTGTGTAAGCAAAACTCTGTAAAAATGGCAATTTTGGTCACTCTGAGGGGTTAAAAAGTGGTTATTCAACATGAGGCACGATCCATTTGACATTTTGAATCATTTTTGGTATAGTCCGAAAAATTCATTTTCTGATGAAAAACGATGACTCCGGACCTGTCGAACGTCCCCAAAATGGTCCATATCGATGAAATTTTAACATTTAATCTTTTGACTCCAAACGACTGTTGGATGTGAATTATGACTTTTTCAACTAAAATAAGTGTGTTTAAAGTCATTTATGTGCCTGAAATTGGTCAAAATTGAAGCTTTTGAGTAAGCAAAACTCTGTAAAAATGGAAATTTTGGTCTCTCTGAGGGGTTAAAAAGTGGTTATTCAACATGAGGCACCATCACTTTGACATTTTGAATCATTTTTGGTATAGTCCAAAAAATTCATATTCTGATGAAAAACGATGACTCCGGACCTGTCGAACGTCCCCAAAATGGTCCATATCGATGAAATTTTAACATTTAATCTTTTGACTCCAAACGACTGTTGGATGTGAATTATGACTTTTTCAACTAAAATAGGTGTGTTTAAAGTCATTTATGTGCCTGAAATTGGTCAAAATTGAAGCTTTTGTGTAAGCAAAACTCTGTAAAAATGGCAATTTTGGTCACTCTGAGGGTTTAAAAAGTGGTTATTCAACATGAGGCACGATCAATTTGACATTTTGAATCATTTTTGGTATAGTCCGAAAAATTCATTTTCTGATGAAAAACGATGACTCCGGACCTGTCGAACGTCCCCAAAATGGTCCATATCGATGAAATTTTAACATTTAATCTTTTGACTCCAAACGACTGTTGGATGTGAATTAAGTCTTTTTCAACTAAAATAAGTGTGTTTATAGTCATTTATGTGCCTGAAATTGGTCAAAATTGAAGCTTTTGTGTAAACAAAACTCTGTAAAAATGGCAATTTTGGTCACTCTGAGGGGTTAAAAAGTGGTTATATAACATGAGGCACAATCTATTTGACATTTTGAATCATTTTTGGTATAGTCCGAAAAATTCATTTTCTGATGAAAAACGATGACTCCGGACCTGTCGAACGTCCCCAAAATGGTCCATATCGATGAAATTTTAACATTTAATCTTTTGACTCCAAACGACTGTTGGATGTGAATTAAGTCTTTTTCAACTAAAATAAGTGTGTTTAAAGTCATTTATGTGCCTGAAATTGGTCAAAATTGAAGCTTTTGTGTAAGCAAAACTCTGTAAAAATGGCAATTTTGGTCACTCTGAGGGGTTAAAAAGTGGTTATTCAACATGAGGCACGATCTATTTGACATTTTGAATCATTTTTGGTATAGTCCGAAAAATTCATTTTCTGATGAAAAACGATGACTCCGGACCTGTCGAACGTACCCAAAATGGTCCATATCGATGAAATTTTAACATTTAATCTTTTGACTCCAAACAACTGTTGGATGTGAATTAAGTCTTTTTCAACTAAAATAAGTGTGTTTAAAGTCATTTATGTGCCTGAAATTGGTCAAAATTGAAGCTTTTGTGTAAGCAAAACTCTGTAAAAATGGCAATTTTGGTCACTCTGATCGGTTAAAAAGTGGGTATTCAACATGAGGCACGATCTATTTGACATGTTAAATCATTTTTGGTATAGTCCGAAAAATTCGTTTTCTGATGAAAAACGATGACTCCGGACCTGTCGAACGTACCCAAAATGGTCCATATCGATGAAATTTTAACATTTAATCTTTTGACTCCAAACAACTGTTGGATGTGAATTAAGTCTTTTTCAACTAAAACAAATGTGTTTAAAGTCATTTATGTGCCTGAAATTGGTCAAAATTGAAGCTTTTGTGTAAGCAAAACTCTGTAAAAATGGCAATTTTGGTCACTCTGAGGGGTTAAAAAGTGGTTATTCAACATGAGGCACGATCCATTTGATATTTTGAATCATTTTTGGTATAGTCCGAAAAATTCATTTTCTGATGAAAAACGATGACTCCGGACCTGTCGACCGTCCCCAAAATGGTCCATATCGATGAAATTTTAATATTTAATCTTTTGACTCCAAACGACTGTTGGATGTGAATTATGACTTTTTCAACTAAAATAAGTGTGTTTAAAGTCATTTATGTGCCTGAAATTGGTCAAAATTGAAACTTTTGAGTAAGCAAAACTCTGTAAAAATGGCAATTTTGGTCACTCTGAGGGGTGAAATAGTGGTTATTCAACATTAGGCACCATCACTTTGACATTTTGAATCATTTTTGGTACAGTCTGAAAAATTCATTTTCTGATGAAAAACGATGACTCCGGACCTGTCGAACGTCCCCAAAATGGTCCATATCGATGAAATTTTAACAGTTAATCTTTTGACTCCAAACAACTGTTGGATGTGAATTAAGTCTTTTTCAACTAAAATAAGTGTGTTTAAAGTCATTTATGTGCCTGAAATTGGTCAAAATTGAAGCTTTTGTGTAAGCAAAACTCTGTAAAAATGGCAATTTTGGTCACTCTGATGGGTTAAAAAGTGGGTATTCAACATGAGGCACGATCTATTTGACATGTTAAATCATTTTTGGTATAGTCCGAAAAATTCATTTTCTGATGAAAAACGATGACTCCGGACCTGTCGAACGTACCCAAAATGGTCCATATCGATGAAATTTTAACATTTAATCTTTTGACTCCAAACAACTGTTGGATGTGAATTAAGTCTTTTTCAACTAAAATAAGTGTGTTTAAAGTCATTTATGTGCCTGAAATTGGTCAAAATTGAAGCTTTTGTGTAAGCAAAACTCTGTAAAAATGGCAATTTTGGTCACTCTGAGGGGTTAAAAAGTGGTTATTCAACATGAGGCACGATCCATTTGACATTTTGAATCATTTTTGGTATAGTCCGAAAAATTCATTTTCTGATGAAAAACGATGACTCCGGACCTTTCGAACGTCCCCAAAATGGTCCATATCGATGAAATTTTAACATTTAATCTTTTGACTCCAAACGACTGTTGGATGTGAATTAAGTCTTTTTCAACTAAAATACGTGTGTTTAAAGTAATTTATGTGCCTGAAATTGGTCAAAATTGAAGCTTTTGTGGAAGCAAAACTCTGTAAAAATTGCAATTTTGGTCACTCTGAGGGGTTAAAAAGTGGTTATTCAACCTGAGGCACCATCACTTTGACATTTTGAATCATTTTTGGTACAGTCGAAAAATTCATTTTCTGATGAAAAACGATGACTCCGGACCTGTCGAACGTCCCCAAAATGGTCCATATCGATGAAATTTTAACATTTAATCTTTTGACTCCAAACAACTGTTGGATGTGAATTAAGTCTTTTTCAACTAAAATAAGTGTGTTTAAAGTCATTTATGTGCCTGAAATTGGTCAAAATTGAAGCTTTTGTGTAAGCAAAACTCTGTAAAAATGGCAATTTTGGTCACTCTGATGGGTTAAAAAGTGTGTATTCAACATGAGGCACGATCTATTTGACATTTTGAATCATTTTTGGTATAGTCCGAAAAATTCATTTTCTGATGAAAAACGATGACTCCGGACCTGTCGAACGTACCCAAAATGGTCCATATCGATGAAATTTTAACATTTAATCTTTTGACTCCAAACAACTGTTGGATGTGAATTAAGTCTTTTTCAACTAAAATAAGTGTGTTTAAAGTCATTTATGTGCCTGAAATTGGTCAAAATTGAAGCTTTTGTGTAAGCAAAACTCTGTAAAAATGGCAATTTTGGTCACTCTGAGGGGTTAAAAAGTGGTTATTCAACATGAGGCACGATCCATTTGACATTTTGAATCATTTTTGGTATAGTCCGAAAAATTCATTTTCTGATGAAAAACGATGACTCCGGACCTGTCGAACGTCCCCAAAATGGTCCATATCGATGAAATGTTAACATTTAATCTTTTGACTCCAAACGACTGTTGGATGTGAATTAAGTCTTTTTCAACTAAAATAAGTGTGTTTAAAGTCATTTATGTGCCTGAAATTGGTCAAAATTGAAGCTTTTGTGTAAGCAAAACTCTGTAAAAATGGCAATTTTGGTCACTCTGAGGGGTTAAAAAGTGGTTATTCAACATGAGGCACGATCCATTTGACATTTTGAATCATTTTTGGTAGAGTCCGAAAAATTCATTTTCTGATGAAAAACGATGACTCCGGACCTGTCGAACATCCCCAAAATGGTCCATATCGATGAAATTTTAACATTTAATCTTTAGACTCCAAACGACTGTTGGATGTGAATTAAGTCTTTTTCAACTAAAATAAGTGTGTTTAAAGTCATTTATGTGCCTGAAATAGGTCAAAATTGAAACTTTTGTGTAAGCAAAACTCTGTAAAAATGGCAATTTTGGTCCCTCTGAGGGGTTAAAAAGTGGTTATTCAACATGAGGCACCATCACTTTGACATTTTGAATCATTTTTGGTACAGTCCGAAAAATTCATTTTCTGATGAAAAACGATGACTCCGGACCTGTCGAACGTACCCAAAATGGTCCATATCGATGAAATTTTAACATTTAATCTTTTGACTCCAAACGACTGTTGGATGTGAATTATGACTTTTTCAACTAAATTAGGTGTGTTTAAAGTCATTTATGTGCCTGAAATTGGTCAAAATTGAAGCTTTTGTGGAAGCAAAACTCTGTAAAAATGGCAATTTTGGTCACTCTGAGGGGTTAAAAAGTGGTTATTCAACCTGAGGCACCATCACTTTGACATTTTGAATCATTTTTGGTACAGTCGAAAAATTCATTTTCTGATGAAAAACGATGACTCCGGACCTGTCGAACGTCCCCAAAATGGTCCATATCGATGAAATTTTAACATTTAATCTTTTGACTCCAAACAACTGTTGGATGTGAATTAAGTCTTTTTCAACTAAAATAAGTGTGTTTAAAGTCATTTATGTGCCTGAAATTGGTCAAAATTGAAGCTTTTGTGTAAGCAAAACTCTGTAAAAATGGCAATTTTGGTCACTCTGATGGGTTAAAAAGTGTGTATTCAACATGAGGCACGATCTATTTGACATTTTGAATCATTTTTGGTATAGTCCGAAAAATTCATTTTCTGATGAAAAACGATGACTCCGGACCTGTCGAACGTACCCAAAATGGTCCATATCGATGAAATTTTAACATTTAATCTTTTGACTCCAAACAACTGTTGGATGTGAATTAAGTCTTTTTCAACTAAAATAAGTGTGTTTAAAGTCATTTATGTGCCTGAAATTGGTCAAAATTGAAGCTTTTGTGTAAGCAAAACTCTGTAAAAATGGCAATTTTGGTCACTCTGAGGGGTTAAAAAGTGGTTATTCAACATGAGGCACGATCCATTTGACATTTTGAATCATTTTTGGTATAGTCCGAAAAATTCATTTTCTGATGAAAAACGATGACTCCGGACCTGTCGAACGTCCCCAAAATGGTCCATATCGATGAAATTTTAACATTTAATCTTTTGACTCCAAACGACTGTTGGATGTGAATTATGACTTTTTCAACTAAAATAAGTGTGTTTAAAGTCATTTATGTGCCTGAAATTGGTCAAAATTGAAGCTTTTGAGTAAGCAAAACTCTGTAAAAATGGAAATTTTGGTCTCTCTGAGGGGTTAAAAAGTGGTTATTCAACATGAGGCACCATCACTTTGACATTTTGAATCATTTTTGGTATAGTCCAAAAAATTCATATTCTGATGAAAAACGATGACTCCGGACCTGTCGAACGTCCCCAAAATGGTCCATATCGATGAAATTTTAACATTTAATCTTTTGACTCCAAACGACTGTTGGATGTGAATTATGACTTTTTCAACTAAAATAGGTGTGTTTAAAGTCATTTATGTGCCTGAAATTGGTCAAAATTGAAGCTTTTGTGTAAGCAAAACTCTGTAAAAATGGCAATTTTGGTCACTCTGAGGGTTTAAAAAGTGGTTATTCAACATGAGGCACGATCAATTTGACATTTTGAACCATTTTTGGTATAGTCCGAAAAATTCATTTTCTGATGAAAAACGATGACTCCGGACCTGTCGAACGTCCCCAAAATGGTCCATATCGATGAAATTTTAACATTTAATCTTTTGACTCCAAACGACTGTTGGATGTGAATTAAGTCTTTTTCAACTAAAATAAGTGTGTTTATAGTCATTTATGTGCCTGAAATTGGTCAAAATTGAAGCTTTTGTGTAAACAAAACTCTGTAAAAATGGCAATTTTGGTCACTCTGAGGGGTTAAAAAGTGGTTATATAACATGAGGCACAATCTATTTGACATTTTGAATCATTTTTGGTATAGTCCGAAAAATTCATTTTCTGATGAAAAACGATGACTCCGGACCTGTCGAACGTCCCCAAAATGGTCCATATCGATGAAATTTTAACATTTAATCTTTTGACTCCAAACGACTGTTGGATGTGAATTAAGTCTTTTTCAACTAAAATAAGTGTGTTTAAAGTCATTTATGTGCCTGAAATTGGTCAAAATTGAAGCTTTTGTGTAAGCAAAACTCTGTAAAAATGGCAATTTTGGTCACTCTGAGGGGTTAAAAAGTGGTTATTCAACATGAGGCACGATCTATTTGACATTTTGAATCATTTTTGGTATAGTCCGAAAAATTCATTTTCTGATGAAAAACGATGACTCCGGACCTGTCGAACGTACCCAAAATGGTCCATATCGATGAAATTTTAACATTTAATCTTTTGACTCCAAACAACTGTTGGATGTGAATTAAGTCTTTTTCAACTAAAATAAGTGTGTTTAAAGTCATTTATGTGCCTGAAATTGGTCAAAATTGAAGCTTTTGTGTAAGCAAAACTCTGTAAAAATGGCAATTTTGGTCACTCTGATGGGTTAAAAAGTGGGTATTCAACATGAGGCACGATCTATTTGACATGTTAAATCATTTTTGGTATAGTCCGAAAAATTCGTTTTCTGATGAAAAACGATGACTCCGGACCTGTCGAACGTACCCAAAATGGTCCATATCGATGAAATTTTAACATTTAATCTTTTGACTCCAAACAACTGTTGGATGTGAATTAAGTCTTTTTCAACTAAAACAAATGTGTTTAAAGTCATTTATGTGCCTGAAATTGGTCAAAATTGAAGCTTTTGTGTAAGCAAAACTCTGTAAAAATGGCAATTTTGGTCACTCTGAGGGGTTAAAAAGTGGTTATTCAACATGAGGCACGATCCATTTGATATTTTGAATCATTTTTGGTATAGTCCGAAAAATTCATTTTCTGATGAAAAACGATGACTCCGGACCTGTCGACCGTCCCCAAAATGGTCCATATCGATGAAATTTTAATATTTAATCTTTTGACTCCAAACGACTGTTGGATGTGAATTATGACTTTTTCAACTAAAATAAGTGTGTTTAAAGTCATTTATGTGCCTGAAATTGGTCAAAATTGAAACTTTTGAGTAAGCAAAACTCTGTAAAAATGGCAATTTTGGTCACTCTGAGGGGTGAAATAGTGGTTATTCAACATTAGGCACCATCACTTTGACATTTTGAATCATTTTTGGTACAGTCTGAAAAATTCATTTTCTGATGAAAAACGATGACTCCGGACCTGTCGAACGTCCCCAAAATGGTCCATATCGATGAAATTTTAACAGTTAATCTTTTGACTCCAAACAACTGTTGGATGTGAATTAAGTCTTTTTCAACTAAAATAAGTGTGTTTAAAGTCATTTATGTGCCTGAAATTGGTCAAAATTGAAACTTTTGAGTAAGCAAAACTCTGTAAAAATGGCAATTTCGGTCACTCTGAGGGGTTAAAAAGTGGTTATTCAACATGAGGCACCATCACTTTGACATTTTGAATCATTTTTGGTACAGTCCGAAAAATTCATTTTCTGATGAAAAACGATGACTCCGGACCTGTCGAACGTACCCAAAATGGTCCATATCGATGAAATTTTAACATTTAATCTTTTGACTCCAAACAACTGTTGGATGTGAATTAAGTCTTTTTCAACTAAAATAAGTGTGTTTAAAGTCATTTATGTGCCTGAAATTGGTCAAAATTGAAGCTTTTGTGTAAGCAAAACTCTGTAAAAATGGCAATTTTGGTCACTCTGATGGGTTAAAAAGTGGTTATTCAACATGAGGCACGATCTATTTGACATTTTGAATCATTTTTGGTATAGTCCGAAAAATTCATTTTCTGATGAAAAACGATGACTCCGGACCTGTCGACCGTCCCCAAAATGGTCCATATCGATGAAATTTTAACATTTAATCTTTTGACTCCAAACGACTGTTGGATGTGAATTATGACTTTTTCAACTAAAATAAGTGTGTTTAAAGTCATTTATGTGCCTGAAATTGGTCAAAATTGAAACTTTTGAGTAAGCAAAACTCTGTAAAAATGGCAATTTTGGTCACTCTGAGGGGTTAAAAAGTGGTTATTCAACATGAGGCATGATCTATTTGACATTTTGAATCATTTTTGGTATAGTCCGAAAAATTCATTTTCTGATGAAAAACGATGACTCCGGACCTGTCGAACGTACCCAAAATGGTCCATATCGATGAAATTTTAACATTTAATCTTTTGACTCCAAACAACTGTTGGATGTGAATTAAGTCTTTTTCAACTAAAATAAGTGTGTTTAAAGTCTTTTATGTGCCTGAAATTGGTCAAAATTGAAGCTTTTGTGTAAGCAAAACTCTGTAAAAATGGCAATTTTGGTCACTCTGATGGGTTAAAAAGTGGGTATTCAACATGAGGCACGATCTATTTGACATGTTAAATCATTTTTGGTATAGTCCGAAAAATTCGTTTTCTGATGAAAAACGATGACTCCGGACCTGTCGAACGTACCCAAAATGGTCCATATCGATGAAATTTTAACATTTAATCTTTTGACTCCAAACAACTGTTGGATGTGAATTAAGTCTTTTTCAACTAAAACAAGTGTGTTTAAAGTCATTTATGTGCCTGAAATTGGTCAAAATTGAAGCTTTTGTGTAAGCAAAACTCTGTAAAAATGGCAATTTTGGTCACTCTGAGGGGTTAAAAAGTGGTTATTCAACATGAGGCACGATCCATTTGACATTTTGAATCATTTTTGGTATAGTCCGAAAAATTCATTTTCTGATGAAAAACGATGACTCCGGACCTGTCGAACGTCCCCAAAATGGTCCATATCGATGAAATTTTAACATTTAATCTTTTGACTCCAAACGACTGTTGGATGTGAATTATGACTTTTTCAACTAAAATAAGTGTGTTTAAAGTCATTTATGTGCCTGAAATTGGTCAAAATTGAAGCTTTTGTGTAAGCAAAACTCTGTAAAAATGGCAATTTTGGTCACTCTGAGGGGTTAAAAAGTGGTTATTCAACATGAGGCACAATCCATTTGACATTTTGAATCATTTTTGGTAGAGTCCGAAAAATTAATTTTTTGATGAAAAACGATGACTCCGGACCTGTCGAACATCCTCAAAATGGTCCATATCGATGAAATTTTAACATTTAATCTTTAGACTCCAAACGACTGTTGGATGTGAATTAAGTCTTTTTCAAATAAAATAAGTGTGTTTAAAGTCATTTATGTGCCTGAAATTGGTCAAAATTGAAACTTTTGTGTAAGCAAAACTCTGTAAAAATGGCAATTTTGGTCACTCTGAGGGGTTAAAAAGTGGTTATTCAACATGAGGCACCATCACTTTGACATTTTGAATCATTTTTGGTACAGTCCTAAAAATTCATTTTCTGATGAAAAACGATGACTCTGGACCTGTCGAACGTACCCAAAATGGTCCATATCGATGAAATTTTAACATTTAATCTTTTGACTCCAAACAACTGTTGGATGTGAATTAAGTCTTTTTCAACTAAAATAAGTGTGTTTAAAGTCATTTATGTGCCTGAAATTGGTCAAAATTGAAGCTTTTGTGTAAGCAAAACTCTGTAAAAATGGCAATTTTGGTCACTCTGAGGGGTTAAAAAGTGGTTATTCAACATGAGGCACGATCCATTTGACATTTTGAATCATTTTTGGTATAGTCCGAAAAATTCATTTTCTGATGAAAAACGATGACTCCGGACCTGTTGAACGTCCCTAAAATGGTCCATATTGATGAAATTTTAACATTTAATCTTTTGACTCCAAACGACTGTTGGATGTGAATTATGACTTTTTCAACTAAAATAAGTGTGTTTAAAGTCATTTATGTGCCTGAAATTGGTCAAAATTGAAGCTTTTGTGTAAGCAAAACTCTGTAAAAATGGCAATTTTGGTCACTCTGATGGGTTAAAAAGTGGGTATTCAACATGAGGCACGATCTATTTGACATTTTGAATCATTTTTGGTATAGTCCGAAAAATTCATTTTCTGATGAAAAACGATGACTCCGGACCTGTCGAACGTACCCAAAATGGTCCATATCGATGAAATTTTAACATTTAATCTTTTGACTCCAAACAACTGTTGGATGTGAATTAAGTCTTTTTCAACTAAAATAAGTGTGTTTAAAGTCATTTATGTGCCTGAAATTGGTCAAAATTGAAGCTTTTGTGTAAGCAAAACTCTGTAAAAATGGCAATTTTGGTCACTCTGATGGGTTAAAAAGTGGGTATTCAACATGAGGCACGATCTATTTGACATTTTGAATCATTTTTGGTATAGTCCGAAAAATTCATTTTCTGATGAAAAACGATGACTCCGGACGTGTCGAACGTACCCAAAATGGTCCATATCGATAAAATTTTAACATTTAATCTTTTGACTCCAAACAACTGTTGGATGTGAATTAAGTCTTTTTCAACTAAAATAAGTGTGTTTAAAGTCATTTATGTGCCTGAAATTGGTCAAAATTGAAGCTTTTGTGTAAGCAAAACTCTGTAAAAATGGCAATTTTGGTCACTCTGAGGGGTTAAAACGTGGTTATTCAACATGAGGCACGATCCATTTGACATTTTGAATCATTTTTGGTATAGTCCAAAAAATTCATTTTCTGATGAAAAACGATGACTCCGGACCTGTCGAACGTCCCCAAAATGGACCATATCGATGACATTTTAACATTTAATCTTTTGACTCCAAACGACTGTTGGATGTGAATTATGACGTTTTCAACTAAAATAAGTGTGTTTAAAGTCATTTATGTGCCTGAAATTGGTCAAAATTGAAGCTTTTGTGTAAGCAAAACTCTGTAAAAATGGCAATTTTGGTCACTCTGAGGGGTTAAAAAGTGGTTATTCAACATGAGGCACGATCCATTTGACATTATGAATCATTTTTGGTAGAGTCCGAAAAATTAATTTTTGGATGAAAAACGATGACTCCGGACCTGTCGAACATCCCAAAATGGTCCATATCGAAGAAATTTTAACATTTAATCTTTAGACTCCAAACGACTGTTCGATGTGAATTAAGTCTTTTTCAACTAAAATAAGTGTGTTTAAAGTAATTTATGTGCCTGAAATTGGTCAAAATTGAAGCTTTTGTGTAAGCAAAACTCTGTAAAAATGGCAATTTTGGTCACTCTGAGGGGTTAAAAAGTGGTTATTCAACATGAGGCACGATCCATTTGACATTTTGAATCATTTTTGGTATAGTCCAAAAAATTCATTTTCTGATGAAAAACGATGACTCTGGACCTGTCGAACGTACCCAAAATGGTCCATATCGATGAAATTTTAACATTTAATCTTTTGACTCCAAACAACTGTTGGATGTGAATTAAGTCTTTTTCAACTAAAATAAGTGTGTTTAAAGTCATTTATGTGCCTGAAATTGGTCAAAATTGAAGCTTTTGTGTAAGCAAAACTCTGTAAAAATGGCAATTTTGGTCACTCTGAGGGGTTAAAAAGTGGTTATTCAACATGAGGCACGATCAATTTGACATTTTGAATCATTTTTGGTATAGTCCGAAAAATTCATTTTCTGATGAAAAACGATGACTCCGGACCTTTCGAACGTCCCCAAAATGGTCCATATCGATGAAATTTTAACATTAAATCTTTTGACTCCAAACGACTTTTGGATGTGAATTAAGTCTTTTTCAACTAAAATAAGTGTGTTTAAAGTAATTTATGTGCCTGAAATTGGTCAAAATTGAAGCTTTTGTGGAAGCAAAACTCTGTAAAAATGGCAATTTTGGTCACTCTGAGGGGTTAAAAAGTGGTTATTCAACCTGAGGCACCATCACTTTGACATTTTGAATCATTTTTGGTACAGTCGAAAAATTCATTTTCTGATGAAAAACGATGACTCCGGACCTGTCGAACGTCCCCAAAATGGTCCATATCGATGAAATTTTAACATTTAATCTTTTGACACCAAACAACTGTTGGATGTGAATTAAGTCTTTTTCAACTAAAATAAGTGTGTTTAAAGTCATTTATGTGCCTGAAATTGGTCAAAATTGAAGCTTTTGTGTAAGCAAAACTCTGTAAAAATGGCAATTTTGGTCACTCTGATGGGTTAAAAAGTGTGTATTCAACATGAGGCACGATCTATTTGACATTTTGAATCATTTTTGGTATAGTCCGAAAAATTCATTTTCTGATGAAAAACGATGACTCCGGACCTGTCGAACGTACCCAAAATGGTCCATATCGATGAAATTTTAACATTTAATCTTTTGACTCCAAACAACTGTTGGATGTGAATTAAGTCTTTTTCAACTAAAATAAGTGTGTTTAAAGTCATTTATGTGCCTGAAATTGGTCAAAATTGAAGCTTTTGTGTAAGCAAAACTCTGTAAAAATGGCAATTTTGGTCACTCTGAGGGGTTAAAAAGTGGTTATTCAACATGAGGCACGATCCATTTGACATTTTGAATCATTTTTGGTATAGTCCGAAAAATTCATTTTCTGATGAAAAACGATGACTCCGGACCTTTCGAACGTCCCCAAAATGGTCCATATCGATGAAATTTTAACATTTAATCTTTTGACTCCAAACGACTGGTGGATGTGAATTAAGTCTTTTTCAACTAAAATAAGTGTGTTTAAAGTAATTTATGTGCCTGAAATTGGTCAAAATTGAAGCTTTTGTGTAAGCAAAACTCTGTAAAAATGGCAATTTTGGTCACTCTGAGGGGTTAAAAAGTGGTTATTCAACATGAGGCACGATCCATTTGACATTTTGAATCATTTTTGGTATAGTCCGAAAAATTCATTTTCTGATGAAAAACGATGACTCCGGACCTGTCGAACGTCCCCAAAATGGTCCATATCGATGAAATTTTAACATTTAATCTTTTGACTCCAAACGACTGTTGGATGTGAATTATGACTTTTTCAACTAAAATAAGTGTGTTTAAAGTCATTTATGTGCCTGAAATTGGTCAAAATTGAAGCTTTTGTGTAAGCAAAACTCTGTAAAAATGGCAATTTTGGTCACTCTGAGGGGTTAAAAAGTGGTTATTCAACCTGAGGCACCATCACTTTGACATTTTGAATCATTTTTGGTACAGTCCGAAAAATTTATTTTCTGATGAAAAACGATGACTCCGGACCTGTCGAATGTCCCCAAAATGGTCCATATCGATGAAATTTTAACATTTAATCTTTTGACTCCAAACAACTGTTGGATGTGAATTAAGTCTTTTTCAACTAAAATAAGTGTGTTTAAAGTCATTTATGTGCCTGAAATTGGTCAAAATTGAAGCTTTTGTGTAAGCAAAACTCTGTAAAAATGGCAATTTTGGTCACTCTGAGGGGTTAAAAAGTGGTTATTCAACATGAGGCACGATCCATTTGACATTTTGAATCATTTTTGGTATAGTCCGAAAAATTCATTTTCTGATGAAAAACGATGACTCCGGACCTGTCGAACGTCCCCAAAATGGTCCATATCGATGAAATTTTAACATTTAATCTTTTGACTCCAAACGACTGTTGGATGTGAATTATGACTTTTTCAACTAAAATAAGTGTGTTTAAAGTCATTTATGTGCCTGAAATTGGTCAAAATTGAAGCTTTTGAGTAAGCAAAACTCTGTAAAAATGGAAATTTTGGTCTCTCTGAAGGGTTAAAAAGTGGTTATTCAACATGAGGCACCATCACTTTGACATTTTGAATCATTTTTGGTATAGTCCAAAAAATTCATATTCTGATGAAAAACGATGACTCCGGACCTGTCGAACGTCCCCAAAATGGTCCATATCGATGAAATTTTAACATTTAATCTTTTGACTCCAAACGACTGTTGGATGTGAATTAAGTCTTTTTCAACTAAAATAAGTGTGTTTAAAGTCATTTATGTGCCTGAAATTGGTCAAAATTGAAGCTTTTGTGTAAGCAAAACTCTGTAAAAATGGCAATTTTGGTCACTCTGAGGGGTTAAAAAGTGGTTATTCAACATGAGGCACGATCTATTTGACATTTTGAATCATTTTTGGTATAGTCCGAAAAATTCATTTTCTGATGAAAAACGATGACTCCGGACCTGTCGAACGTACCCAAAATGGTCCATATCGATGAAATTTTAACATTTAATCTTTTGACTCCAAACAACTGTTGGATGTGAATTAAGTCTTTTTCAACTAAAATAAGTGTGTTTAAAGTCATTTATGTGCCTGAAATTGGTCAAAATTGAAGCTTTTGTGTAAGCAAAACTCTGTAAAAATGGCAATTTTGGTCACTCTGATGGGTTAAAAAGTGGGTATTCAACATGAGGCACGATCTATTTGACATGTTAAATCATTTTTGGTATAGTCCGAAAAATTCGTTTTCTGATGAAAAACGATGACTCCGGACCTGTCGAACGTACCCAAAATGGTCCATATCGATGAAATTTTAACATTTAATCTTTTGACTCCAAACAACTGTTGGATGTGAATTAAGTCTTTTTCAACTAAAACAAATGTGTTTAAAGTCATTTATGTGCCTGAAATTGGTCAAAATTGAAGCTTTTGTGTAAGCAAAACTCTGTAAAAATGGCAATTTTGGTCACTCTGAGGGGTTAAAAAGTGGTTATTCAACATGAGGCACGATCCATTTGATATTTTGAATCATTTTTGTATAGTCCGAAAAATTCATTTTCTGATGAAAAACGATGACTCCGGACCTGTCGACCGTCCCAAAATGGTCCATATCGATGAAATTTTAATATTTAATCTTTTGACTCCAAACGACTGTTGGATGTGAATTATGACTTTTTCAACTAAAATAAGTGTGTTTAAAGTCATTTATGTGCCTGAAATTGGTCAAAATTGAAACTTTTGAGTAAGCAAAACTCTGTAAAAATGGCAATTTTGGTCACTCTGAGGGGTGAAATAGTGGTTATTCAACATTAGGCACCATCACTTTGACATTTTGAATCATTTTTGGTACAGTCTGAAAAATTCATTTTCTGATGAAAAACGATGACTCCGGACCTGTCGAACGTCCCCAAAATGGTCCATATCGATGAAATTTTAACAGTTAATCTTTTGACTCCAAACAACTGTTGGATGTGAATTAAGTCTTTTTCAACTAAAATAAGTGTGTTTAAAGTCATTTATGTGCCTGAAATTGGTCAAAATTGAAACTTTTGAGTAAGCAAAACTCTGTAAAAATGGCAATTTCGGTCACTCTGAGGGGTTAAAAAGTGGTTATTCAACATGAGGCACCATCACTTTGACATTTTGAATCATTTTTGGTACAGTCCGAAAAATTCATTTTCTGATGAAAAACGATGACTCCGGACCTGTCGAACGTACCCAAAATGGTCCATATCGATGAAATTTTAACATTTAATCTTTTGACTCCAAACAACTGTTGGATGTGAATTAAGTCTTTTTCAACTAAAATAAGTGTGTTTAAAGTCATTTATGTGCCTGAAATTGGTCAAAATTGAAGCTTTTGTGTAAGCAAAACTCTGTAAAAATGGCAATTTTGGTCACTCTGATGGGTTAAAAAGTGGTTATTCAACATGAGGCACGATCTATTTGACATTTTGAATCATTTTTGGTATAGTCCGAAAAATTCATTTTCTGATGAAAAACGATGACTCCGGACCTGTCGACCGTCCCCAAAATGGTCCATATCGATGAAATTTTAACATTTAATCTTTTGACTCCAAACGACTGTTGGATGTGAATTATGACTTTTTCAACTAAAATAAGTGTGTTTAAAGTCATTTATGTGCCTGAAATTGGTCAAAATTGAAACTTTTGAGTAAGCAAAACTCTGTAAAAATGGCAATTTTGGTCACTCTGAGGGGTTAAAAAGTGGTTATTCAACATGAGGCATGATCTATTTGACATTTTGAATCATTTTTGGTATAGTCCGAAAAATTCATTTTCTGATGAAAAACGATGACTCCGGACCTGTCGAACGTACCCAAAATGGTCCATATCGATGAAATTTTAACATTTAATCTTTTGACTCCAAACAACTGTTGGATGTGAATTAAGTCTTTTTCAACTAAAATAAGTGTGTTTAAAGTCTTTTATGTGCCTGAAATTGGTCAAAATTGAAGCTTTTGTGTAAGCAAAACTCTGTAAAAATGGCAATTTTGGTCACTCTGATGGGTTAAAAAGTGGGTATTCAACATGAGGCACGATCTATTTGACATGTTAAATCATTTTTGGTATAGTCCGAAAAATTCGTTTTCTGATGAAAAACGATGACTCCGGACCTGTCGAACGTACCCAAAATGGTCCATATCGATGAAATTTTAACATTTAATCTTTTGACTCCAAACAACTGTTGGATGTGAATTAAGTCTTTTTCAACTAAAACAAGTGTGTTTAAAGTCATTTATGTGCCTGAAATTGGTCAAAATTGAAGCTTTTGTGTAAGCAAAACTCTGTAAAAATGGCAATTTTGGTCACTCTGAGGGGTTAAAAAGTGGTTATTCAACATGAGGCACGATCCATTTGACATTTTGAATCATTTTTGGTATAGTCCGAAAAATTCATTTTCTGATGAAAAACGATGACTCCGGACCTGTCGAACGACCCCAAAATGGTCCATATCGATGAAATTTTAACATTTAATCTTTTGACTCCAAACGACTGTTGGATGTGAATTATGACTTTTTCAACTAAAATAAGTGTGTTTAAAGTCATTTATGTGCCTGAAATTGGTCAAAATTGAAGCTTTTGTGTAAGCAAAACTCTGTAAAAATGGCAATTTTGGTCACTCTGAGGGGTTAAAAAGTGGTTATTCAACATGAGGCACAATCCATTTGACATTTTGAATCATTTTTGGTAGAGTCCGAAAAATTAATTTTTTGATGAAAAACGATGACTCCGGACCTGTCGAACATCCTCAAAATGGTCCATATCGATGAAATTTTAACATTTAATCTTTAGACTCCAAACGACTGTTGGATGTGAATTAAGTCTTTTTCAAATAAAATAAGTGTGTTTAAAGTCATTTATGTGCCTGAAATTGGTCAAAATTGAAACTTTTGTGTAAGCAAAACTCTGTAAAAATGGCAATTTTGGTCACTCTGAGGGGTTAAAAAGTGGTTATTCAACATGAGGCACCATCACTTTGACATTTTGAATCATTTTTGGTACAGTCCTAAAAATTCATTTTCTGATGAAAAACGATGACTCTGGACCTGTCGAACGTACCCAAAATGGTCCATATCGATGAAATTTTAACATTTAATCTTTTGACTCCAAACAACTGTTGGATGTGAATTAAGTCTTTTTCAACTAAAATAAGTGTGTTTAAAGTCATTTATGTGCCTGAAATTGGTCAAAATTGAAGCTTTTGTGTAAGCAAAACTCTGTAAAAATGGCAATTTTGGTCACTCTGAGGGGTTAAAAAGTGGTTATTCAACATGAGGCACGATCCATTTGACATTTTGAATCATTTTTGGTATAGTCCGAAAAATTCATTTTCTGATGAAAAACGATGACTCCGGACCTGTTGAACGTCCCTAAAATGGTCCATATTGATGAAATTTTAACATTTAATCTTTTGACTCCAAACGACTGTTGGATGTGAATTATGACTTTTTCAACTAAAATAAGTGTGTTTAAAGTCATTTATGTGCCTGAAATTGGTCAAAATTGAAGCTTTTGTGTAAGCAAAACTCTGTAAAAATGGCAATTTTGGTCACTCTGATGGGTTAAAAAGTGGGTATTCAACATGAGGCACGATCTATTTGACATTTTGAATCATTTTTGGTATAGTCCGAAAAATTCATTTTCTGATGAAAAACGATGACTCCGGACCTGTCGAACGTACCCAAAATGGTCCATATCGATGAAATTTTAACATTTAATCTTTTGACTCCAAACAACTGTTGGATGTGAATTAAGTCTTTTTCAACTAAAATAAGTGTGTTTAAAGTCATTTATGTGCCTGAAATTGGTCAAAATTGAAGCTTTTGTGTAAGCAAAACTCTGTAAAAATGGCAATTTTGGTCACTCTGATGGGTTAAAAAGTGGGTATTCAACATGAGGCACGATCTATTTGACATTTTGAATCATTTTTGGTATAGTCCGAAAAATTCATTTTCTGATGAAAAACGATGACTCCGGACGTGTCGAACGTACCCAAAATGGTCCATATCGATAAAATTTTAACATTTAATCTTTTGACTCCAAACAACTGTTGGATGTGAATTAAGTCTTTTTCAACTAAAATAAGTGTGTTTAAAGTCATTTATGTGCCTGAAATTGGTCAAAATTGAAGCTTTTGTGTAAGCAAAACTCTGTAAAAATGGCAATTTTGGTCACTCTGAGGGGTTAAAACGTGGTTATTCAACATGAGGCACGATCCATTTGACATTTTGAATCATTTTTGGTATAGTCCAAAAAATTCATTTTCTGATGAAAAACGATGACTCCGGACCCGTCGAACGTCCCCAAAATGGACCATATCGATGACATTTTAACATTTAATCTTTTGACTCCAAACGACTGTTGGATGTGAATTATGACGTTTTCAACTAAAATAAGTGTGTTTAAAGTCATTTATGTGCCTGAAATTGGTCAAAATTGAAGCTTTTGTGTAAGCAAAACTCTGTAAAAATGGCAATTTTGGTCACTCTGAGGGGTTAAAAAGTGGTTATTCAACATGAGGCACGATCCATTTGACATTATGAATCATTTTTGGTAGAGTCCGAAAAATTAATTTTTGGATGAAAAACGATGACTCCGGACCTGTCGAACATCCCAAAATGGTCCATATCGAAGAAATTTTAACATTTAATCTTTAGACTCCAAACGACTGTTCGATGTGAATTAAGTCTTTTTCAACTAAAATAAGTGTGTTTAAAGTAATTTATGTGCCTGAAATTGGTCAAAATTGAAGCTTTTGTGTAAGCAAAACTCTGTAAAAATGGCAATTTTGGTCACTCTGAGGGGTTAAAAAGTGGTTATTCAACATGAGGCACGATCCATTTGACATTTTGAATCATTTTTGGTATAGTCCAAAAAATTCATTTTCTGATGAAAAACGATGACTCTGGACCTGTCGAACGTACCCAAAATGGTCCATATCGATGAAATTTTAACATTTAATCTTTTGACTCCAAACAACTGTTGGATGTGAATTAAGTCTTTTTCAACTAAAATAAGTGTGTTTAAAGTCATTTATGTGCCTGAAATTGGTCAAAATTGAAGCTTTTGTGTAAGCAAAACTCTGTAAAAATGGCAATTTTGGTCACTCTGAGGGGTTAAAAAGTGGTTATTCAACATGAGGCACAATCAATTTGACATTTTGAATCATTTTTGGTATAGTCCGAAAAATTCATTTTCTGATGAAAAACGATGACTCCGGACCTTTCGAACGTCCCCAAAATGGTCCATATCGATGAAATTTTAACATTAAATCTTTTGACTCCAAACGACTTTTGGATGTGAATTAAGTCTTTTTCAACTAAAATAAGTGTGTTTAAAGTAATTTATGTGCCTGAAATTGGTCAAAATTGAAGCTTTTGTGGAAGCAAAACTCTGTAAAAATGGCAATTTTGGTCACTCTGAGGGGTTAAAAAGTGGTTATTCAACCTGAGGCACCATCACTTTGACATTTTGAATCATTTTTGGTACAGTCGAAAAATTCATTTTCTGATGAAAAACGATGACTCCGGACCTGTCGAACGTCCCCAAAATGGTCCATATCGATGAAATTTTAACATTTAATCTTTTGACACCAAACAACTGTTGGATGTGAATTAAGTCTTTTTCAACTAAAATAAGTGTGTTTAAAGTCATTTATGTGCCTGAAATTGGTCAAAATTGAAGCTTTTGTGTAAGCAAAACTCTGTAAAAATGGCAATTTTGGTCACTCTGATGGGTTAAAAAGTGTGTATTCAACATGAGGCACGATCTATTTGACATTTTGAATCATTTTTGGTATAGTCCGAAAAATTCATTTTCTGATGAAAAACGATGACTCCGGACCTGTCGAACGTACCCAAAATGGTCCATATCGATGAAATTTTAACATTTAATCTTTTGACTCCAAACAACTGTTGGATGTGAATTAAGTCTTTTTCAACTAAAATAAGTGTGTTTAAAGTCATTTATGTGCCTGAAATTGGTCAAAATTGAAGCTTTTGTGTAAGCAAAACTCTGTAAAAATGGCAATTTTGGTCACTCTGAGGGGTTAAAAAGTGGTTATTCAACATGAGGCACGATCCATTTGACATTTTGAATCATTTTTGGTATAGTCCGAAAAATTCATTTTCTGATGAAAAACGATGACTCCGGACCTTTCGAACGTCCCCAAAATGGTCCATATCGATGAAATTTTAACATTTAATCTTTTGACTCCAAACGACTGGTGGATGTGAATTAAGTCTTTTTCAACTAAAATAAGTGTGTTTAAAGTAATTTATGTGCCTGAAATTGGTCAAAATTGAAGCTTTTGTGTAAGCAAAACTCTGTAAAAATGGCAATTTTGGTCACTCTGAGGGGTTAAAAAGTGGTTATTCAACATGAGGCACGATCCATTTGACATTTTGAATCATTTTTGGTATAGTCCGAAAAATTCATTTTCTGATGAAAAACGATGACTCCGGACCTGTCGAACGTCCCCAAAATGGTCCATATCGATGAAATTTTAACATTTAATCTTTTGACTCCAAACGACTGTTGGATGTGAATTATGACTTTTTCAACTAAAATAAGTGTGTTTAAAGTCATTTATGTGCCTGAAATTGGTCAAAATTGAAGCTTTTGTGTAAGCAAAACTCTGTAAAAATGGCAATTTTGGTCACTCTGAGGGGTTAAAAAGTGGTTATTCAACCTGAGGCACCATCACTTTGACATTTTGAATCATTTTTGGTACAGTCCGAAAAATTTATTTTCTGATGAAAAACGATGACTCCGGACCTGTCGAATGTCCCCAAAATGGTCCATATCGATGAAATTTTAACATTTAATCTTTTGACTCCAAACAACTGTTGGATGTGAATTAAGTCTTTTTCAACTAAAATAAGTGTGTTTAAAGTCATTTATGTGCCTGAAATTGGTCAAAATTGAAGCTTTTGTGTAAGCAAAACTCTGTAAAAATGGCAATTTTGGTCACTCTGAGGGGTTAAAAAGTGGTTATTCAACATGAGGCACGATCCATTTGACATTTTGAATCATTTTTGGTATAGTCCGAAAAATTCATTTTCTGATGAAAAACGATGACTCCGGACCTGTCGAACGTCCCCAAAATGGTCCATATCGATGAAATTTTAACATTTAATCTTTTGACTCCAAACGACTGTTGGATGTGAATTATGACTTTTTCAACTAAAATAAGTGTGTTTAAAGTCATTTATGTGCCTGAAATTGGTCAAAATTGAAGCTTTTGAGTAAGCAAAACTCTGTAAAAATGGAAATTTTGGTCTCTCTGAAGGGTTAAAAAGTGGTTATTCAACATGAGGCACCATCACTTTGACATTTTGAATCATTTTTGGTATAGTCCAAAAAATTCATATTCTGATGAAAAACGATGACTCCGGACCTGTCGAACGTCCCCAAAATGGTCCATATCGATGAAATTTTAACATTTAATCTTTTGACTCCAAACGACTGTTGGATGTGAATTATGACTTTTTCAACTAAAATAGGTGTGTTTAAAGTCATTTATGTGCCTGAAATTGGTCAAAATTGAAGCTTTTGTGTAAGCAAAACTCTGTAAAAATGGCAATTTTGGTCACTCTGAGGGTTTAAAAAGTGGTTATTCAACATGAGGCACGATCAATTTGACATTTTGAATCATTTTTGGTATAGTCCGAAAAATTCATTTTCTGATGAAAAACGATGACTCCGGACCTGTCGAACGTCCCCAAAATGGTCCATATCGATGAAATTTTAACATTTAATCTTTTGACTCCAAACGACTGTTGGATGTGAATTAAGTCTTTTTCAACTAAAATAAGTGTGTTTATAGTCATTTATGTGCCTGAAATTGGTCAAAATTGAAGCTTTTGTGTAAACAAAACTCTGTAAAAATGGCAATTTTGGTCACTCTGAGGGGTTAAAAAGTGGTTATATAACATGAGGCACAATCTATTTGACATTTTGAATCATTTTTGGTATAGTCCGAAAAATTCATTTTCTGATGAAAAACGATGACTCCGGACCTGTCGAACGTCCCCAAAATGGTCCATATCGATGAAATTTTAACATTTAATCTTTTGACTCCAAACGACTGTTGGATGTGAATTAAGTCTTTTTCAACTAAAATAAGTGTGTTTAAAGTCATTTATGTGCCTGAAATTGGTCAAAATTGAAGCTTTTGTGTAAGCAAAACTCTGTAAAAATGGCAATTTTGGTCACTCTGAGGGGTTAAAAAGTGGTTATTCAACATGAGGCACGATCTATTTGACATTTTGAATCATTTTTGGTATAGTCCGAAAAATTCATTTTCTGATGAAAAACGATGACTCCGGACCTGTCGAACGTACCCAAAATGGTCCATATCGATGAAATTTTAACATTTAATCTTTTGACTCCAAACAACTGTTGGATGTGAATTAAGTCTTTTTCAACTAAAATAAGTGTGTTTAAAGTCATTTATGTGCCTGAAATTGGTCAAAATTGAAGCTTTGTGTAAGCAAAACTCTGTAAAAATGGCAATTTTGGTCACTCTGAGGGGTGAAATAGTGGTTATTCAACATTAGGCACCATCACTTTGACATTTTGAATCATTTTTGGTACAGTCTGAAAAATTCATTTTCTGATGAAAAACGATGACTCCGGACCTGTCGAACGTCCCCAAAATGGTCCATATCGATGAAATTTTAACAGTTAATCTTTTGACTCCAAACAACTGTTGGATGTGAATTAAGTCTTTTTCAACTAAAATAAGTGTGTTTAAAGTCATTTATGTGCCTGAAATTGGTCAAAATTGAAACTTTTGAGTAAGCAAAACTCTGTAAAAATGGCAATTTCGGTCACTCTGAGGGGTTAAAAAGTGGTTATTCAACATGAGGCACCATCACTTTGACATTTTGAATCATTTTTGGTACAGTCCGAAAAATTCATTTTCTGATGAAAAACGATGACTCCGGACCTGTCGAACGTACCCAAAATGGTCCATATCGATGAAATTTTAACATTTAATCTTTTGACTCCAAACAACTGTTGGATGTGAATTAAGTCTTTTTCAACTAAAATAAGTGTGTTTAAAGTCATTTATGTGCCTGAAATTGGTCAAAATTGAAGCTTTTGTGTAAGCAAAACTCTGTAAAAATGGCAATTTTGGTCACTCTGATGGGTTAAAAAGTGGTTATTCAACATGAGGCACGATCTATTTGACATTTTGAATCATTTTTGGTATAGTCCGAAAAATTCATTTTCTGATGAAAAACGATGACTCCGGACCTGTCGACCGTCCCCAAAATGGTCCATATCGATGAAATTTTAACATTTAATCTTTTGACTCCAAACGACTGTTGGATGTGAATTATGACTTTTTCAACTAAAATAAGTGTGTTTAAAGTCATTTATGTGCCTGAAATTGGTCAAAATTGAAACTTTTGAGTAAGCAAAACTCTGTAAAAATGGCAATTTTGGTCACTCTGAGGGGTTAAAAAGTGGTTATTCAACATGAGGCATGATCTATTTGACATTTTGAATCATTTTTGGTATAGTCCGAAAAATTCATTTTCTGATGAAAAACGATGACTCCGGACCTGTCGAACGTACCCAAAATGGTCCATATCGATGAAATTTTAACATTTAATCTTTTGACTCCAAACAACTGTTGGATGTGAATTAAGTCTTTTTCAACTAAAATAAGTGTGTTTAAAGTCTTTTATGTGCCTGAAATTGGTCAAAATTGAAGCTTTGTGTAAGCAAAACTCTGTAAAAATGGCAATTTTGGTCACTCTGATGGGTTAAAAAGTGGGTATTCAACATGAGGCACGATCTATTTGACATGTTAAATCATTTTTGGTATAGTCCGAAAAATTCGTTTTCTGATGAAAAACGATGACTCCGGACCTGTCGAACGTACCCAAAATGGTCCATATCGATGAAATTTTAACATTTAATCTTTTGACTCCAAACAACTGTTGGATGTGAATTAAGTCTTTTTCAACTAAAACAAGTGTGTTTAAAGTCATTTATGTGCCTGAAATTGGTCAAAATTGAAGCTTTTGTGTAAGCAAAACTCTGTAAAAATGGCAATTTTGGTCACTCTGAGGGGTTAAAAAGTGGTTATTCAACATGAGGCACGATCCATTTGACATTTTGAATCATTTTTGGTATAGTCCGAAAAATTCATTTTCTGATGAAAAACGATGACTCCGGACCTGTCGAACGTCCCCAAAATGGTCCATATCGATGAAATTTTAACATTTAATCTTTTGACTCCAACGACTGTTGGATGTGAATTATGACTTTTTCAACTAAAATAAGTGTGTTTAAAGTCATTTATGTGCCTGAAATTGGTCAAAATTGAAGCTTTTGTGTAAGCAAAACTCTGTAAAAATGGCAATTTTGGTCACTCTGAGGGGTTAAAAAGTGGTTATTCAACATGAGGCACAATCCATTTGACATTTTGAATCATTTTTGGTAGAGTCCGAAAAATTAATTTTTTGATGAAAAACGATGACTCCGGACCTGTCGAACATCCTCAAAATGGTCCATATCGATGAAATTTTAACATTTAATCTTTAGACTCCAAACGACTGTTGGATGTGAATTAAGTCTTTTTCAAATAAAATAAGTGTGTTTAAAGTCATTTATGTGCCTGAAATTGGTCAAAATTGAAACTTTTGTGTAAGCAAAACTCTGTAAAAATGGCAATTTTGGTCACTCTGAGGGGTTAAAAAGTGGTTATTCAACATGAGGCACCATCACTTTGACATTTTGAATCATTTTTGGTACAGTCCTAAAAATTCATTTTCTGATGAAAAACGATGACTCTGGACCTGTCGAACGTACCCAAAATGGTCCATATCGATGAAATTTTAACATTTAATCTTTTGACTCCAAACAACTGTTGGATGTGAATTAAGTCTTTTTCAACTAAAATAAGTGTGTTTAAAGTCATTTATGTGCCTGAAATTGGTCAAAATTGAAGCTTTTGTGTAAGCAAAACTCTGTAAAAATGGCAATTTTGGTCACTCTGAGGGGTTAAAAAGTGGTTATTCAACATGAGGCACGATCCATTTGACATTTTGAATCATTTTTGGTATAGTCCGAAAAATTCATTTTCTGATGAAAAACGATGACTCCGGACCTGTTGAACGTCCCTAAAATGGTCCATATTGATGAAATTTTAACATTTAATCTTTTGACTCCAAACGACTGTTGGATGTGAATTATGACTTTTTCAACTAAAATAAGTGTGTTTAAAGTCATTTATGTGCCTGAAATTGGTCAAAATTGAAGCTTTTGTGTAAGCAAAACTCTGTAAAAATGGCAATTTTGGTCACTCTGATGGGTTAAAAAGTGGGTATTCAACATGAGGCACGATCTATTTGACATTTTGAATCATTTTTGGTATAGTCCGAAAAATTCATTTTCTGATGAAAAACGATGACTCCGGACCTGTCGAACGTACCCAAAATGGTCCATATCGATGAAATTTTAACATTTAATCTTTTGACTCCAAACAACTGTTGGATGTGAATTAAGTCTTTTTCAACTAAAATAAGTGTGTTTAAAGTCATTTATGTGCCTGAAATTGGTCAAAATTGAAGCTTTTGTGTAAGCAAAACTCTGTAAAAATGGCAATTTTGGTCACTCTGATGGGTTAAAAGTGGGTATTCAACATGAGGCACGATCTATTTGACATTTTGAATCATTTTTGGTATAGTCCGAAAAATTCATTTTCTGATGAAAAACGATGACTCCGGACGTGTCGAACGTACCCAAAATGGTCCATATCGATAAAATTTTAACATTTAATCTTTTGACTCCAAACAACTGTTGGATGTGAATTAAGTCTTTTTCAACTAAAATAAGTGTGTTTAAAGTCATTTATGTGCCTGAAATTGGTCAAAATTGAAGCTTTTGTGTAAGCAAAACTCTGTAAAAATGGCAATTTTGGTCACTCTGAGGGGTTAAAACGTGGTTATTCAACATGAGGCACGATCCATTTGACATTTTGAATCATTTTTGGTATAGTCCAAAAAATTCATTTTCTGATGAAAAACGATGACTCCGGACCTGTCGAACGTCCCCAAAATGGACCATATCGATGACATTTTAACATTTAATCTTTTGACTCCAAACGACTGTTGGATGTGAATTATGACGTTTTCAACTAAAATAAGTGTGTTTAAAGTCATTTATGTGCCTGAAATTGGTCAAAATTGAAGCTTTTGTGTAAGCAAAACTCTGTAAAAATGGCAATTTTGGTCACTCTGAGGGGTTAAAAAGTGGTTATTCAACATGAGGCACGATCCATTTGACATTATGAATCATTTTTGGTAGAGTCCGAAAAATTAATTTTTGGATGAAAAACGATGACTCCGGACCTGTCGAACATCCCAAAATGGTCCATATCGAAGAAATTTTAACATTTAATCTTTAGACTCCAAACGACTGTTCGATGTGAATTAAGTCTTTTTCAACTAAAATAAGTGTGTTTAAAGTAATTTATGTGCCTGAAATTGGTCAAAATTGAAGCTTTTGTGTAAGCAAAACTCTGTAAAAATGGCAATTTTGGTCACTCTGAGGGGTTAAAAAGTGGTTATTCAACATGAGGCACGATCCATTTGACATTTTGAATCATTTTTGGTATAGTCCAAAAATTCATTTTCTGATGAAAAACGATGACTCTGGACCTGTCGAACGTACCCAAAATGGTCCATATCGATGAAATTTTAACATTTAATCTTTTGACTCCAAACAACTGTTGGATGTGAATTAAGTCTTTTTCAACTAAAATAAGTGTGTTTAAAGTCATTTATGTGCCTGAAATTGGTCAAAATTGAAGCTTTTGTGTAAGCAAAACTCTGTAAAAATGGCAATTTTGGTCACTCTGAGGGGTTAAAAAGTGGTTATTCAACATGAGGCACGATCAATTTGACATTTTGAATCATTTTTGGTATAGTCCGAAAAATTCATTTTCTGATGAAAAACGATGACTCCGGACCTTTCGAACGTCCCCAAAATGGTCCATATCGATGAAATTTTAACATTAAATCTTTTGACTCCAAACGACTTTTGGATGTGAATTAAGTCTTTTTCAACTAAAATAAGTGTGTTTAAAGTAATTTATGTGCCTGAAATTGGTCAAAATTGAAGCTTTTGTGGAAGCAAAACTCTGTAAAAATGGCAATTTTGGTCACTCTGAGGGGTTAAAAAGTGGTTATTCAACCTGAGGCACCATCACTTTGACATTTTGAATCATTTTTGGTACAGTCGAAAAATTCATTTTCTGATGAAAAACGATGACTCCGGACCTGTCGAACGTCCCCAAAATGGTCCATATCGATGAAATTTTAACATTTAATCTTTTGACACCAAACAACTGTTGGATGTGAATTAAGTCTTTTTCAACTAAAATAAGTGTGTTTAAAGTCATTTATGTGCCTGAAATTGGTCAAAATTGAAGCTTTTGTGTAAGCAAAACTCTGTAAAAATGGCAATTTTGGTCACTCTGATGGGTTAAAAAGTGTGTATTCAACATGAGGCACGATCTATTTGACATTTTGAATCATTTTTTGGTATAGTCCGAAAAATTCATTTTCTGATGAAAAACGATGACTCCGGACCTGTCGAACGTACCCAAAATGGTCCATATCGATGAAATTTTAACATTTAATCTTTTGACTCCAAACAACTGTTGGATGTGAATTAAGTCTTTTCAACTAAAATAAGTGTGTTTTAAAGTCATTTATGTGCCTGAAATTGGTCAAAATTGAAGCTTTTGTGTAAGCAAAACTCTGTAAAAATGGCAATTTTGGTCACTCTGAGGGGTTAAAAAGTGGTTATTCAACATGAGGCACGATCCATTTGACATTTTGAATCATTTTTGGTATAGTCCGAAAAATTCATTTTCTGATGAAAAACGATGACTCCGGACCTTTCGAACGTCCCCAAAATGGTCCATATCGATGAAATTTTAACATTTAATCTTTTGACTCCAAACGACTGGTGGATGTGAATTAAGTCTTTTTCAACTAAAATAAGTGTGTTTAAAGTAATTTATGTGCCTGAAATTGGTCAAAATTGAAGCTTTTGTGTAAGCAAAACTCTGTAAAAATGGCAATTTTGGTCACTCTGAGGGGTTAAAAAGTGGTTATTCAACATGAGGCACGATCCATTTGACATTTTGAATCATTTTGGTATAGTCCGAAAAATTCATTTTCTGATGAAAAACGATGACTCCGGACCTGTCGAACGTCCCCAAAATGGTCCATATCGATGAAATTTTAACATTTAATCTTTTGACTCCAAACGACTGTTGGATGTGAATTATGACTTTTTCAACTAAAATAAGTGTGTTTAAAGTCATTTATGTGCCTGAAATTGGTCAAAATTGAAGCTTTTGTGTAAGCAAAACTCTGTAAAAATGGCAATTTTGGTCACTCTGAGGGGTTAAAAAGTGGTTATTCAACCTGAGGCACCATCACTTTGACATTTTGAATCATTTTTGGTACAGTCCGAAAAATTTATTTTCTGATGAAAAACGATGACTCCGGACCTGTCGAATGTCCCCAAAATGGTCCATATCGATGAAATTTTAACATTTAATCTTTTGACTCAAACAACT